>NW_027069558.1:120695-307378 GCF_002906115.3 Quercus suber | reverse complement strand
TATATTGATCATTACTTTTTATTTAAAATAGCAAAAAAGTCGGTTTAGTTACGAAAATTTGATAAATTCACTATTTTCTAACAATTATAACTTTTATATATTAAATAAATGAGAATTTATCATAGTATTATAATAAATAGTTTTGAGTTTGTCAAATATAATGAACAATTTTAACATTAGGAACGTACTTGATGATTGATAGAAGCTATCTATAGCCTACAGCAACCACTAAAGTTTTTTTTGGGGGGGTGGGGGTTGAGGAGCTAGAAATATGAACATATATATCAACCGGCCATGGTTTCTTAATAAGATTTCTATCACATACACAATATGCTTAGATTCAATTGATAGATATATAGAATCTGTTAGGACATATGTGATATACTTGTTAGGAACATATGTTACAATTTTATATAATTGACTAATCTTTTGACAAAATGAACTTTACTTGTATTTTGGTAGATTTAGGATGTGTTTAATACTTCAAGAAAATTATTTCAAGATAAAGTGTTAAAGCCATGAAGTTTGTCCAAGATTCAAGCCAAGGAAGTGCCTTCATCTAAAGCTCGACAGCTACCTCGACAGCTAGCATCTATCGAGCTTGAAAAGCTGTTTCAGTCTTGTGGCTCGACAGCAACTCGACAGATAACTATATGTTGAGATTTAAGAAAAAAGATTTTTCTATTCTATTTTCTTCCAATCCGTGATTATGTGTTTGGGCTTTCTTTTTCACAACTCTAGACATATAAAAAGATTATTTTAAGGCTCATCAAAGGTGGACACAAGTTGCATAAATGTTGAACAAAGTTTGTGCGAGCAAATTGTGATCGGAGACAGAATTTGCCCTAGTTCATCATACTTGTGAAGAAGTTACTATGTTTGTACACCGTAAGATTTTGTGACCAAGTATCTTCTTGATCTTCATTATCTAGATAAACTGAAGAATTTTACAGCCAACAACTTTCTTTAGTTGGTGATTCAAGTTGCGTACTGGGATCTGCACAATTGGTTGTCACATACTGGGAGCCATGCATTACAAAGAGAGATTGTCACTATAGAACAAGTCCAATTAGGTATTGGAGTAAGGGTTTAGCTGTAGGTAGGTATAAGGTACTGAGATTCCTTTACTTGTAATCACTTGTTGTAATAATAGTGGATTCTCAGGAATAGTGACCTTAAAATCACCCGGTAAGGTTTTTGCCGTGTAAGTTTTCCTATTCGTAAACAAATCACCGTATCAATTTATTTTCCACTGCATACTTAGTTTAATTGGTGATTTGTTTGTGCTATCACGCATTTGCATGTTAATTTGATTAATTAATTAAACTTGGCTTATTAATCAATTAATTCATCACAAGAGGTCAATACGTTTTTGGCCTATCAAAATCCTTGTGAGTTGTGAGTAGAAAATAATAGTTGGAATCCTTTAATATTGCTAACCAATTTTCTGTCGTTTGGTGTAGCTATTAGCATCTATGGTTTTAAATGAAACCTGCACTTACATCAAGAGGTTACAAAAAGAGGCTGATGAACTGAGTGAAAGACTCTCTCAAATGCTGGATTCTGTGGACACCACTGGTGTTGACGTAGAACTTATTAGAACACTTTTGGAACAATAAAAACATCTCTCTCTCTCTCTCTCTCTCTCATGTAATTTTGAATAAATAAATATGTATGTTCGATGTTTTTGCTTACTGATCTTGTCAATATGCTAGTCATCCTCCGACAAAATATGTATGTTTTTGTCCTACATTATTGATCAATGGTGAATATGTAATAGCTATTAAAAAAAAAAGCATATTATATATCTAGATTAACCAATTTTTTGATCATTCAATGATTAGGACAGAAACCAAGAGAAGTGAGAAAGAAGGCTAGTAAGCTACTAAACTTAATAATTGAATTCATGGAAGGGGTAGTTGTTAGAGTTAGAAAGGTATAAGATAACGGTTTGAAAAGTGAAAGCCAAATAGGCTTATAAAGTAAACTGTTCCTGCTTTCCATTTAAAATAACCAAATCTAGTTTATGATTCAATGATGGTTGGCCATACTTTCTGTGGAGCCAAAGAATTTGACAACCCCAGCCCATTTTACACCAAACTCAAGGCCCGCATTGGAGAGGAAGAAATGTCCGAGGACGAACGAAGGAAGTCCAAAGTGCCAAGAAACATCGCTGAGGACGATCCTGTCCTCGGCTTGTCAAAATCACAGAAGGGAAGATTGGCACGCCATCAAAGGCAGCCTCCTAAAGCATTCAAAAAAAAAAGGACAAGTACAATGAGTCAGCCATGGGAGCATGGTGGAGGAGCAATTCAAGGAGAAACTGTCACTTCCGCATTAAATGCCCACAACTAACGTCCTAGCCACATTAATGAGAAAATGACCCTTGAACAGTGCTGCCTTGGTTGCTGCAACTCACAAGAGGTTTGAAAAGGTGGCTGATGGGACAAATACTCGAGTGGTGACTTGCATGATCTACAAATGGAGGGTCAGGATCAACTGGAAATGGGAATATAATGTAAGAAATCCTTCAGAAAAGGAAGGGGTGAAAAACAGAGAATACGGTAGCCATTTGTATCATTTATGAGACCTTAGTAACCAAGCATGGAAGAAACCATAAGAACGACCAACTTCTCAAATGAAGGCCGAGGACAGAATTTCACACTTTAGTCCACGTCTTTGTTATTCAACCCATTTATAACCATGTCTAGCTGTTGTATCCCTCACTAAGGCTTAGTTCTTAAACTCATTCTCTATAAATTTATTGTAGTGGACTAATTAGGGCTGAGTTCACTCATCCAATTGTAGAAGTGCTCAAACCTAGTCCCTACACTTTCTTATAGTCCGCATCAACATATCCAAAGTTTCAAACTAACTAAAGGGAAAAAAAGGTTGTTTGTTCCTCAATTATCTAATTAACCATAAATGTTCAGCAAAGTTGTGATAAATTCATGTTTTCGGCTCATGCTCATTAGCATTTTTGATAGGGTTCACAACTATAGGTTATCCAGATCTTCTGCTCCTACAAATTCAAAAAATAAGGTGCTACTAGAGATACGCTCAAATAGAAATAGCCAACTTAGGTAGTCCCCTTACCAATTTTTTTTAAAAAAAAAAAAATTAGTTATCAAAAGCTGCAATAAGTTCGTTAAAAAAAGTAAATAAGTCTGCACAGTATACATGTAACGATTGTATTGTGTGCATATAAATGAGTTACACGTATACCTCTTCTCCTTCATTCATTGTGAAATTATAAGCCATACACAACCACTGTACCCCTTTGATCTGTACAACTTCTTCATTTTGAAAAGCTGCTATCACCTTCAATTAATGAAAGGATCCAATAATGGTTTTATTCATCTGTACTCAACTTCTTGTTTTTCTCTTTAAAGTACCTACCTGTAGCTACCATTAAGTGACTGATCTCCTTCTCCGCCAAACCTTGGGATCCGATGTGTACATACTGATTAGACAGTACCTTTTTGGCATCCTTCCGCGCATTCCCATCGGGTGTGCTATGTCAAATGCCATAGCAATTTTACGGTACAATTCTACTAGTACAAATTGTTATTTAATTTGAAACACCTCATGCTACAGTACAATTGTTATTTAATAGATAATTAAAAAATTATTATTTAATTATACAACATGCTACAGTACAATTCTATCAATACAATTGTAGTGTAGCAAGTTTGCTAAAAAAGCTAAAAATTTTAGCATATAAAACACCTCATGAATTTTTATTTTTGATGTTTGGTATGTCAAACGCCAAATATTTGACATTTGGCATACTTGATAAAAATGCTCATAAACTAACTTCTTTTGACAAGTTTCCGCTTAATAAGTTGGATTCAAATTGTTCTTCATTCAAAAAAAAAAAAAAACCACAAAAACAAAAAAATTGTTCTTCATTCAAATTGCTTCCGGATAGTACTCACACTGTCACACATAAAATTAATTGTGAATACTATAATGAGCTTGTGAAAGATATCACAAACAAACAAAAGAAAAAAAAAACACTAAAAAGCAAAGAGACAGAACCACACAAAGGAATTATGCGATTTGACCTTAGGCCTCTCTCTTTAAACAATGACCCCCAAAAAAAATCACTTTAGACAGATTATAATAGTGGCGAAAAAACACTTTCACAAGCATATAAACTCAAATAGAGACCTAAAGCACCGTCTCTCACAAATAATAAAGAGTAGAGAAATTTTATTAGGTAACTCTAGCACTCCTTAAGAACCAATAATAACTCAATTAACCACAAAGGGATTTTTCTGTTCAACCAAAAATATTTTAGTTTGACCAAGATTTTACGTCATTGCCCACTCGAAAATGAGGAAAATATTTTTCTTGAGGATGTTTTAAATCGTGCTAAACATAGCTTTGAATTCTCTCTCTCTCTCTCTCTCTCTCAAGTAATAGCTATGTACTCAACTGATGCATTAAATATAGGAAATAGATTAATTTTACATATGAACCCTGGATTCTTCATATTGAAAGAACCAGCCAATCCCCATCCCCCACTTGTTTATAAAAAAAATTAAAAATTAAAAATTATAAAAAAGAAAAACCTTAATTTTATATAGGATTTTATTAACATAGGACATACATTAATAAACTATTAGAAAACTTTTTATGAAAAAATGAAAAATTAAGTTACAAACTTTTTTGATAACTTTTATATATATTTCTAAGTATTTTGAAGTTTAAGTTACATTGGCTCACAACCAAACTTACTTGATCATATGATTGTTACTAAGCAAGGAAAAGAAAATTTTACATAAATAAAACACTACTTTAAGTTCAACACGGTCCGTATATATTTTGCTGAACATTAAATGTGAATACAGTCAAGAGCTTAATAGCCGAGAAAGCCACAGAAACACCCACAACAGAGTTAGAAAATCAAGGCAGGGTGTGTATGTCAACAAGGCACGCTCGTTGCACGTGCCCTTGCTGTGACTAGGGATTGGGACCAGAGGGAGTGACAGCAGGACACCGTTGAATAGACTGAATCAAAAGGCTTTCTTTCTTCAACCTTCCTTCTTCTTTTTTATTTATTTATTTTATTTTATTTTTTTATTTTTTTACATGTAACCAACATTTCACCAACGTATATAGCGAGTAGATGATGGACCTATCAAAAAGCCTTTGAAAATACAGATAAGGATCAACATCATAGACTCAACATGCAAGACTCAAATTTTGTTCACGGTTTGCAAAATTTTTTTACCATTTAACAATAAGACATATACTAAGATCCAAAACTAATTTGGTACATGAATTAATCCAAACTAGCAGAGATTTTGTGTGTGTAAAGATAAGACATAAAAATAAATGTTTCTTAATAAATTTCTACTCATCTTAAATCCCAAAATACATTTACGATTGATTTTATACATTTAGGACAAAAATCTGCTTAGAAGCTCTACCAAAAATCCGCTTATAAGCTCTAATTAGATGGATCAATGCGTCAAGTTGATATGACATCGATCTTCAAAGCTGTACCAAATTTACAAGAATTAAGAAGAAAAAAAACTAAATAATTATTATCATAATAAAAAAGAAGTATGTGCAAGAAATATGAAGTTTGTCATTCTCCTAATTATGAATGAGTTACTGCAAAGCCTATTAAGCCAATTAAGGCTCCATTTGTTTCAGCATAAAATATATTGCTTGATAATTTTTTGGTTTTACCAAGATTTTACATTGTTGCCGGCTCAAAAACAAAGAAAATGTCTTGAGGATGTTTTACGTCATGCCAAACAGCCTTGGAATTTGTGATATTAAGGAAAGCATTTCAACTGAAAAATTTTGTTGTGGGTCAAAAGTTTGACAATAACATGGGACAATTCAAGCCACCTTTTCTTTACTTTGTTATTATTAATTAATTCTTTTCAACGTAAGGTATGTATTCTTTTCTAACGAAAATTATTAAACTTGTTAGTTATTTACATAAAATCTCTCTCTCTCTCTCTCTCCAAAGTAATAGTTATGTATTCAACTGATGCATAAAATATTGGAAATAGAATAATTTTATATATATGAACCGATTCTTCATATTTGAAGAACTAGGCAATCCCCATCCCCCACTTGTTCCCCCAAAAAAAAAAAAAAAAAACCCTTAATTATAAAATAAAATAATGAATCAATATTATTCAAAGTATTGTGAAGATACATGGGGTTCATAACCAAACTTACTTGATATGGTTGTTCCCCAAGCAATAAAAAGGAAATTTTACATAAATAAATTAAGCAAAGGCCACATGAACTTTAAGTTCACCAAGGTTATCTCCTATATATTTTGCTGAACATTAAATGTGAATATAGTCGTGAACTCTAATCTTGGTCAAGAGTTTTGATGGCAGAGAAAGCCGCTAGTGGCAAATGCCCTCGTTCTGACCAGGTATGTTAGTGCATGGATTGGGACCAGAGGGAGTGACAGGAGCCCGTTGCAAAGACTGAAGCAAAAGGCTTTCTTTCTTCAACCATTGTTCTCCTTCCAATAGCCTCGTTGCACCAACTTGTGGAGAAGCAAATAAAATGGTAACAATAAGCAGAACTGTCAAAACAATTTTCCAGACGTGAGAGAAACCCATCTTTGTAAGAACAACAACAACAACAACAACAACAACAACAACAACAAATATTATGAAGGAAAGTGTGTCTGTATTCTTTGTTTTGAGCTAATTAAGGTACTTTGGAAAGAGATAAGTTTTTATAGATGATTTCAGAAAGGTGGAGAAGAGCTACTTGTATATATAGTTTGTCTCTTTATGTTTTTCCTTTGGGTAAACATTGACTATAATGGCCACAACGGTTTACTATGGTTTCCTTTGTTTGACTGAGCCATGGTTTAAGGTTGAACTGAGTTGGAATGGATCAAATTCAGTCAATGCCCTCTTTCGTAGGTTTACTTTCGTATTTCTACGTATACGTGTTGAAATTAAAACCCTCGCATACGATTAGCAAAAATAATAAAAAGAAATTGACAGTCTGTATTTTTGAAACCCATTTTGTGACTAAACGATTGGTATACAGGAAATCCAACATAATCAGAACATCAATAGGCCTTGGAAATTGACTGATAATTGAGTTCGGCTAAATTATTTGTAAAGCCAAATAATATCCCACATTTACAGCAATTTAGCTATCAGAAAAGATAAAACATAACTCTAATAAGAAATAGAAAATGTGAGACATAGCTATGATATTATGATAATATATATGGAAAAATATAAAGAAAAAAAAATAAAGAAGGAGCAGAGAAAAAAATAATGAGTCAAAAGACTCAAAACACAAGAAATTAGACTTATATCTAATGAAAATCTTTTGATGGCTACAACTTCGTTTACGTTATTAGCATTTTTTAAAATATTACAATAAACCCTTTAAATGGTATATAAATAATTAGTTAAATCATTGACTATCAATAAATAAACCAATGTTACAATATTTGGAATAGAAATATTTTGTCTCGGCTTTTGGTGTTTCACTTTTAATACAAATTTTTTATTCTATTTTTTATGTATCACTTTATACTCCATCAATTTTAATATGTCATGTGTCTATTTTGTATTCCAATATTTGAACTACAAGTAGGAATACAATTTCTTTGCTTGTACTCAAAGTAATATTAGATATAAAGACTCTTGACTAGAGTTATATTACAGACTTGATCTTGATTCCTGACTAGCTAGTATTTGAGCCTTGATACAATCATAAATGTATTTTGGGATTTAAGCTGAGTAGAAATGTATTAATTAAGAAATATTTATTTTTTGTCTTATCTTTTATATATAATATTGTTAATACTAAATATATGCTAGTTCCAATTTACATGTATTAACTTAATTTTTAATCTCATATGTCTTATTTTTAAATAGTGAAATTGGTTATCATACATCTCACACCCCCAACATAAAATCCGGATTCCAACGCTACAAGAATCAAAGATAAAATCACATCATGCATCCAACAACAAATGAAATGTTAAAGTATCTTCGAAATTTGCTCCAAGAAATGAAGGTCCCATGCTTGTGGTGTTCTCAAACTTGTGAGAGGTCCACTTCAATCACAACTTAAGTCATTGAAAACATTGTGAAAAAAGTTTTGTTTCAACATTACTCAAAATAATCAGTTTAAAGAAATTGTGATAGGATTACATAAGGGAAAAATCTACTTGGATGGAATGATACTTCTCTACAAAAGTTAAAAGAACCAATAAAAGAAAAAAACCTTGTACACAAATTTCTCTCTCTCTGTCAAAACTATGATTCAGATCAGAAAGCAAGGCAACAGAAGAAGAAAGAAGTGCAGTGATAAAAACATGAGTTGAACGACAGCTTAGCATTGTAGTTTTTAGTTGTACATTGTAAATGCTTGTAGTTTAGTGTTATGTTTAAGTAAGAGTAATTCACACGTGACTCAACTAACAATACACATGCTGTAACCGTTTCCACTCATTTGGGAATTTCTGTTTTTACTCTGTTTTCTATATTTAAACCAGATCATGTACAGATACAATTCATTCAATACAATACAGATATTTTCTTCATTCCAAATACTCTCTCTAGCTTGATCTTCTTTTCTTCTTCTTCCAAAGCTCTCTGTACTTTCTTATACTCTCTCTCTCTCTCCCCAATAAAATATTGAAAACAATTAATTTTATAAATGAACCTAGATACTTCACATGGGAAGAACTAGGCAATCTCCATCCCCCACTTGAACAGACTGAAGCAAAAGGCTTTCTTTCTTCACCCATTGTTCTCCTTCCAATGGCCTCATTGCACCAACTTGCGAAGAAGCAAATAAAATGGTAACAAAAAGCAACATTATCAAAACATTTTTCCAGATGTGAGAGAAACCCATCTTTAATTGTACAAACAAACAAAAAAATGAAGGAAATTGTGCTTATATTCTGTGTTTTGTTTTGTGAGTTTTGAGCTAAGTTACTTTGGAGAGAAATCATTTTTTTAAGATGGTTTCAAAGAGTGGAAGAGAGCTAGTTATATAGTTTGAGTCTCAATGTTTTTTCTTTGTGTAAACGTTTTGATTGTTGCCTACAACGGTTTACTACGATTCCCTTGCTTGACTAAGCCATGTTTTGAAGGTTGAACTGAGTTGGAAAGGATTAAATTTAGCTAAACGTCTCCTTTCGCGGGTTTACTTCTAAATTTCTGAGGGTGGAATCCCCATCTAACATAATAATCAGAACTTTAATAGGCCAATTGGAAATTGATTGATAACTTAGTTCGGCTAAAGCAATTGTAATGCTAAATAATATCCTACATTTACAGCAATTTAGCTATTAGAAAAGAGTAATGTACAGTCATAAACTATTTTACAATATTGTTATAAACTATTGATGTGACAAATTCTTATTAGTTCCAATATGAGTCCACCACTAACAACACATTTATGTTTATCAATAATTATTTGAAAATTAATAAAGCCACATCAACAATTTGTAAAAATATTGTAAAATAGTTTGTGTCTGTAATATTAATTATTAGAAAATAAATAACATAACTCTAATAATAAGAAAAAAATGTGAGACATAGCTATGATATTATGATAATATATATGGAAAAATATAAGGAAGAAAATAAAGAAAGACAACAATAGAAAAAGAGAATGAGTCAAAACATAAGAAATTACACCTACAATGGAAATCACAATGGGAATCTTTTGATAACTGTTAGGTTCTAAAGACTTAGGAACTAATGTATTTATAATTTTAATTTGTATTGTTGACAAACCATGATCAAAACATGTTGTTTAGTCTTGTTTAGATTTGCTCAAAGTTGTATCATTTATGTAAAGTTGGAACAACGTGATGCAGGAATTAATAGTGCTTCTCGGGCTGGTTCGATCGATCGAAACTTAGGCTCGATCAATCGCAAAACGGGTCTGATGCGTTTTTTCTGCAGAATTCCAACTTAGTCCTAACTCATTAAAACGTTTAGGGTTTTTTGTTTTTGTCCTAGGTATATAAGACAAACCCTAGTCACGTTTTAGAGGTTGCTCATATTGCTGTTTCTATAAATCTCTTGTGAGATCTGTGAGGAGTTTTCCTTTACACAAACTTAGGATTATCAAGAGGAGATTCATTCAAGAACTTGATGATTATTCAGTTGTTGCCATATAAGCTTAAAGAAACACAAGCGGGTGTACTTGTACTTACTGGTCTGTGGTCTCGGAGCTTGCACATGGTCGTGTCAGTAAATTTCTACTAGTAGGTAGTAATAGGATGTTAGTGATCTAAATCCTATTGTAAAACTTCGATTCTTTCATAGTGGATTCAGGTTTACCTTGAGGATAGTTAGGTTAAATCCTCCCTAGGTTTTTACTGGTGTGGTTTCCTAGGTCATAATGCTAGCGGCTTTTTGACTGCCCGATGCGCGTTTTTAGGTTTCAAGACTTAATGGGTGTCCACATTAAATTTTGGCGGCACCACGTTTCCCACTTTCAACGGCATGATCTCTGGCTTTTATGAACAAGCGGTTACATTTGGGGACCTAAGGGGAGTATAAGTACCTGTTTGAACCGCCTGGTTTCATCATTTTCGCGCTTACAACCATTGATGCTTATGACTTAAGTCTAGTTCAACTTGCACTCTTCCTGAAGAGAATCGCCATACTTCTGTAAGTCTTCTTTTTCTAGCACCCCAAATTTTCTTGATTTTACTCCTCCTTTTCTTCTTTTAGAACTTTTAGTCATCTTTGAGGAATGGGTAAGTTTAAGAAGTTGGTTGAGTCCGACGAGATGATAAACAAATTCATTGTCGACTATGGAATACCCAATAATGTGAGTTTGAAGTACTGTGAAGAAGGGGAGTGGTACCTTAAAAGGAGAGAGGGTGAAGTTGTGATCCCAATAGTCGCTTTCGTAGAATGAGGGATGAGAATCCCTATGAGGCCAGTAACTCTCAATTACCTTAGGCATTTTCGCCTGGCTCCTACTCAGTGTGCCGTAATGTATTTAGGATATTAGAGTGTGTAGATACCCTGAATGAGAAAATGGGGCTGAGACTGACTCACCACGATGTGAACTGGTGTTACAACCTTCATCACCTGAGGGGTAAGATGTACTATATGAAGACAAGGGACGATAGGGTTCGTCTTATCCAGTGTCTTCCTGATTCCAATAAGGGGTTAACCCAAGATTTCCTCATAGTGTCGGGAGAGTGGCACAACGGTTTTCATTGCCCAACAGTAGAGGGGGAGCCAGGTAGGATATCCGAAGTAAAAGACAATCTAGGTTTCAGTATTTTCGAGTTTTATAACCGTATATTTGATTTGGTTGATTAACCATAGGAGCTTCACTTTTCTTGTCACAGATCCGCACGCCTTTGCACGTCATTTCCATCTGGTTAACAAAGCAGATTTGGAGACCGTTCTTAGGTCAGACCTTTTCCTAAACGAAACCGATAAACAGGTCAAAGCTGCTCATCACATCCTCGGATGCGACCCAACTCAGAAATCATTCTCAGTCCCGAAGCACGTAATTAGAGCTCGTGACCCTCGGCTTACGCAGATCACCGTGGTGGAAGACGGTTTTGCATTTACTGAGGGGTCTTATATACCTGAAGGCATTCCGCTAGCAGGTCCCTCCTCATCCCAGCAGTAACAGTGGCCGAGGAAGGACTATCTACGAAGGCACGAGAGGTGGTTGAACTGAGTTCTTCTGAGGACGAATATAGTGTATTCGACCTAGCTGATCAATCCGAGGATCCCTCTGGTGATCTAGGAGACCCTCATTTGTCCGAAGCCGATCTCCAGTCCCTAAGAGTTAGTACTCCGACTGAGATGGGTTTAAAAAGATAGCCCCAAACTAATCTTCTTGACCTGCTCGAAGGCGGTTCCAAGAAAGGTGTATTAGAAGAGTCGCAGCCCCAGCCCCCAGCACCTCCGCCCCAGATTTTAACTGTGCAAACTAGGTCGTCCTCTGTCCCCATAGTATCAGACCCCCAGACTGAGTCTCCTGTCCCGAAAAGGAAAAGGCTTTCTAAGGGTAAAGAGCCAATGGATGGGGGCAAGTCCCATTCCCCGCCCGAGGAGGGTAGGTTTCGCAGGCCTCCGAAGCAACTGAAGCTCGGTGATCAACGGAAGAGTAAGAAGGCCATCCAGCAGTCCGAGGCTCAAGCCTGGCTGCCCGCTACCATGCTGCATGATCAGCCCCTGATGGATAACGCATCGATGCGGGAATCTCAAGGAGCCGAGGGGGCTCTTGTAGCCGAGGCCCTGGAGAAATCTCTTCTTCTTCCTACTGACATGGCCGAGCTAAGAAATATGACTGGGGTAGAGGTTGTCCTCGACCTTAAGAAGTATCTAGGAATGGTGGGTCCTTTGACACCTATTCACTTTATTCAAAGTTTGTCACTTAATACCTTCCTTTCTCTTTACGGAGTTACTTGTTTTTATTGGCAGGCTATCCAGGCCCTTTTCAGGTTAGGCGAGGAGGGCGATGACCATAGCAATGCCTTAGTGCAAGAGCGTGACAAGTTCTTGGAGGCTGCCAATACTCTTAAGAGATCTGAGGCCGACCTAAAAAAGGCGACCGAGGATCTGGCAGAAATGACGAAGGCCAGGGATACTGCTGTCTCCGACCTAGCCGTGGCCAGGAAGCAAGCTGAGGATCAAAATAATCGCTTGCAAGACGTTGAGGGTCAATTACAAACTGTCAAAGAGAACATTACCTATATGAAGGAGAAGTTGACCAAGGCAATCCATGAAAAAGTGTTGCCGAGTATGCCAGGGACGAGGCTGTGAGAGCCAAAGACGAGGCGGTATTTGCAAAAATAGACGCTGAGCGCTCTGTGGAAAAGGGGAGGAGGATGCTTTCGCAGATGGGGTGGCTAAGACTGAAGCCACCCTTCGGGCTCAAGTTCCTGCTGTGCAGGCATTACTGTTCTCAAACCTGGCATGAAGCCCTCAACCAAGCAGGGGTTGATGCCTCATCTGATCTTAGAAGGGAGGACAAGGTATATTACCCTATTGCCATTCGCGAGGTTGCACCTGCTGCTCCGAGGAGGGATCCTCATTACCAGCGGTTGAGAGTCACGATAAGACCGCCGAGGATACATCATTAACTGACCAACCATCTGAGGAGGTTGACCCCAGAGAACATTGGGGGAAGTTATAACCGAGGGTCAGGAAATACCACAAGACGTAGCGAGGCCTACGGCGGAACCTTCGAGATCCAAGCCCTTAGGCCTTGGCTAAAGCCTTTTGATTTGCTCATCGGATTAATTTACCTACTGAGTCGGGGAGACTAGTATACGACATAGGATAATTTTGTTTATTTTCTCTTTTATTTCATTTTGTTTCTTGCCTTAGTGGCGTTGTAAGGAAATTGTGTACTTTCCGTTTTGAACTGAATACTTAATACTTTGCTTACAACTAATGATATTTTCTTTTATTTGCTTTACTATTGTATTCTGCTCAATATTCGTATTCTATTCTGGAGTTAGCCTCATGAAACCATCTGTTATCCTTCAAATATAAATCTAAAGACCGTATTATAGCTTGACTCTAAGTAACGCTTTGGTTTTTCTTCAGATAGTTATTTTCTCCATGGGTTCGAGTCCGAGGACCATGCAATACCTTGGTTAGGCCTAGTACTTCTATTTTTCTATAAGTATCTGGTTTTCCATAGGTTTGGGTCCGAGGACCATGCAATACCTTGGTTAGGCCTAGTACTTCTATTTTTCTATAAGTATCTGGTTTTCCATAGGTTTGGGTCCGAGGACCATACAATACCTTGGTTCTGTCTAGTACTTCCATTTTTCTATAAGTATCTAGTTTCCCCATAGGTTTGGGTCCGAGGACCATGCAATACCTTGGTTCTGTCTACCACTTCTATTTTTCTGTAAGTATCTAGTTTCCCTATAGGTTTGGGTCCGAGGACCATGCAATACCTTGGTTCTGTCTAGTACCCAGATATAATGGTGTGCATAGTTTTACCATAGGCTTGGGTCCGAGGACCATGCAATACCTTGGTTCTGTCTACCACTTCTATTTTTCTGTAAGTATCTAGTTTCCCCATAGGTTTGGGTCCGAGGACCATGCAATACCTTGGTTCTGTCTAGTACCTAGATATAATGGTGTACATAGTTTTACCATAGGCTTGGGTCCGAGGACCATGCAATACCTTGGTTCTGTTTACCACTTCTATTTTTCTGTAAGTATAGGTTTATCCTCGGATCGCTTTGCTGGAGGTGATTCCTCCTTGGGTCAGATTATGATCTTTACACGTGGCGTTGATCTCGCCTCCAGCTCAAGGCTCCATCTTTTTCATTTATGAAGCGCCCATTGTCCGTTCGTGTTCCGCCTTGAAGCTTCGGTGCGCGAAACGCGCCTTCATTAATGTCCTCGTAAATTAACATGAGTCCAACGGTCTATGGCCTCCTTGGAAATTGGTAGCTTCATTATTAGCCCAGCTGATAATTCTCTTTTCGAACTCTGCATGAATTAATTCTCACCAACCCCACCCCCTATAAAAGGTGGCGAGATAGTTTCTCCACAACCCATGGACCTTTCTAACACCAACAGAAAAACGAACACATTCTTCCAACTTCCCAACACCTTTCAACAACCCCGCCGGAATTGTGACTGGAACTGGGAAAACCGGTATGGCCGCAGCCCCCACTGGGCTTTCGGTGCGACAGAATCTAGGCGAACCCCGATGGCGCCCTACAAGGTGGCCCAGAGGGATGTTGTTAGAGTACCTAACGTCTCTCCTCGGAGCGCCCCCCCGACGAAGAAGACGTGCGAATTCACCTCATGGGCGGTGCTCGAGTGTTGCCGTCTCCAACGACCAACACTCGTGAGGATTGGAAGAGAATTAAGGGAACATCATGGGGAAGGTATCCCGGAGCCCCTGCATCTGCTCCTCTTTGTTCCAGCTCCGCTTGCCGAGAAGGGTTGTCGGTGGCCTGGAAACATGATGGCCCTCCCCTTCTCTGCCTCTTGTCAAGCTCTCTCATTCTCTTTATACCAATAAAGGGACGGCTTGACACTTCCCACCGGCTAGTTTTTTCTTAGGGCGGCCCCACCTGAGCCTCTGATTGTAGATAGCTGGTAGGATTAGCTTGTAAATTTGTGTGTGAAACACACCTGCCTGAGCCTCTGATTGTAATTTGTAATGTTTCTGTTTATGAAATAATAATAATATCAAGATTTCTCTCTTCGCTGTCAAATCTTCTATTTTTTTTTCAACCTACTGTAAAACGACTACTTAGAAACTCGTCTGGTGCGCCGGCCAGCACCCTAATCCTCCCCACAGACGGCGCCAATTGTAGGGACTCAGTTTGGATTGACCCTGAGTGTGAATGGGTTTTCAGCCCAATCAAGCCCAAACAATAAATTTATAGAGAGTGGGTCAAAGGTTTAGGCGCTGGCCGTCGTTCATCAAGCATGAACCTTATTTGTAAAAAGATATTCAGAGTGTCTATACAACTGGGAGGATTCTCCTCGGCCTTTGGCCGAGGAAGCCTTTTTCTTCTCTTTTTCTCCTCCTCTCTCTTTACTTTACTTGCTTTCCTTATATAGCCTTCATCTTCCTATCTCCTTATTCCATCTGTTGATCATTCATTTGCCTCTCTTCTGGCCGTCCGTCCCATCAGAGGCCTTATCAGTACTCGAGTGGTTCACTCTGATCAACGTTACCCTGCTAAGGGTTATATCCCCATTAATGCGGCAGGGGGGTTAGGTGAATGCATTAAATGCGAGGGTGACAGCTTACTTTGGCCTGGTCTTTCCCGAAAATCACCCTTGTCAGGCGAGGATAAGGAGGTCCTCGGCGTGGATTTGGAAAAGAGGCTTTCCCCAATTTAGCCTTGAATAGTCAGTGTTCCTCGGCATGGGCCTTGGGCCTGCTACCCGATGGGCCGAGCTATCAGGCCCACGGGCCCCACAGTGTTACAGTATATCAAAGGAAGTCCTGGACAAGGTATTTTGTTATCCTCCACTTCGGATTTGCATTTGAAGGCATTCACAGATGCAGATTGGGCATCCTGTGTTGACACTAGACGATCAACCACTGGCTATTGCATATTTTTGGGTAGTTCTCTAATTTCATGGAAGTCTAAAAAGCAATCCATTGTATCTAGATCATCTGCAGAAGCGGAATATCGAGCCATGGCAATGACAGTGTGTGAGATGACTTGGATATTGGCTCTGCTGAAGGATTTAGAAGTGTGTCATCCAAAGCCTGCAATGCTGCTTTGTGATAACCAAGCAGCTATATATATTGGTGAGAATCCCGTGTTTCATGAGAGGACCAAACATATAGAGATAGATTGTCACTTGGTCAGAGACAAGGTTGAAGATAAAGTCATAAGATTGTTTTTCACTCCCACTCACTCACAGCTAGCTGATCTGCTTACTAAAGCCCTCAGTGGTCAACAATTGAAGGTTTTACTTGCCAAGATGAACATTGTGAACATTCACAATCCAGATTGTCATCTTGAGGGGGCGTATCAAAACTATGATTCAGATCAGAAAGCAAGGCAACAGAAGAAGAAAGAAGTGCAGTGATGAAAACATGAGTTGAATGACAGCTTAGCATTGTAGTTTTTAGTTGTACATTGTAAATGCTTGTAGTTTAGTGTTATGTTTAAGTAAGAGTAATTCACACGTGACTCAACTAACAATACACGTGCTGTAACCGTTTCCACTCATTTGGGAATTTCTGTTTTTACTCTGTTTTCTATATTTAAACCAGATCATGTACAGATACAATTCATTCAATACAATACAGATATTTTCTTCATTCCAAATACTCTCTCTAGCTTAATCTTCTTTTCTTCTTCTTCCAAAGCTCTCTGTACTTTCTTATACTCTCTCTCTCTCTCCCCAATAAAATATTGAAAACAATTAATTTTATAAATGAACCTAGATACTTCACATGGGAAGAACTAGGCAATCTCCATCCCCCACTTGAACAGACTGAAGCAAAAGGCTTTCTTTCTTCACCCATTGTTCTCCTTCCAATGGCCTCATTGCACCAACTTGCGAAGAAGCAAATAAAATGGTAACAAAAAGAAACATTATCAAAACATTTTTCCAGATGTGAGAGAAACCCATCTTTAATTGTACAAACAAACAAAATAATGAAGGAAATTGTGCTTATATTCTGTGTTTTGTTTTGTGAGTTTTGAGCTAAGTTACTTTGGAGAGAAATCATTTTTTTTAAGATGGTTTCAAAGAGTGGAAGAGAGCTAGTTATATAGTTTAAGTCTCAATGTTTTTTCTTTGTGTAAACGTTTTGATTGTTGCCTACAACGGTTTACTACGATTCCCTTGCTTGACTAAACCATGTTTTGAAGGTTGAACTGAGTTGGAAAGGATTAAATTTAGCTAAACGTCTCCTTTCGCGGGTTTACTTCTAAATTTCTGAGGGTGGAATCCCCATCTAACATAATAATCAGAACATTAATAGGCCAATTGGAAATTGACTGATAACTTAATTCGGCTAAAGCAGTTGTAATGCTAAATAATATCCTACATTTACAGCAATTTAGCTATTAGAAAAGAGTAATGTATAGTCATAAACTATTTTACAATATTATTATAAACTATTGATGTGGCAAATTCTTATTAGTTCCAATATGAGTCCACCACTAACAACACATTTATGTTTATCAATAATTATTTGAAAATTACTAAAGCCACATCAGCAATTTGTAATTGTAGGGACTCAGTTTGGATTGACCCTAAGTGTGAATGGGTTTTCAGCCCAATCAAGCCCAAACAATAAATTTATAGAGAGTGGGTCAAAGGTTTAGGCGCTGGCCGTCGTTCATCAAGCATGAACCTTTATTTGTATAAAGATATTCAGAGTGTCTATACAACTGGGAGGATTCTCCTCGGCCAAGGGCCGAGGAAGCCTTTTTCTTCTCTTTTTTCCTCCTCCTCTCTTTACTTTACTTGCTTTCCTTATATAGCCTTCATCTTCCTATCTCCTTATTCCATCTGTTGATCATTCATTTGCCTCTCTTCTGGCCGTCCGTCCCATCAGAGGCCTTATCAGTACTCGAGTGGTTCACTCTGATCAACGTTGCCCTGCTAAGGGGTTATATCCCCATTAATGCGGCCAGGGGGGTTAGGTGAATGCATTAAATGTGAGGGTGACAGCTTACTTTGGGTCTGGTCTTTCCCGAAAATCACCCTTGTCAGGCCGAGGATGAGGAGGTCCTCGGCGTGGATTGGGAAAAGAGGCTTTCCCCAATTTAGCCTTGAATAGACAGTGTTCCTCGGCATGGGCCTTGGGCCTGCTACCCGATGGGCCGAGGCTATCAGGCCCACGGGCCCCACAATAGCCCCTCAAAACCCTGCTGCACGTTCCCTCGGACGGGGAGGAGGGTTTTGATACCTGCAGGCCCTCTAGACGAGTCGCCCCGCTTCAGCTCGTGTTAATGCTAGCGGCTTTTTGACTGCCCGATGCGCGTTTTTAGTGTTTCAAGACTTAATGGGTGTCCACATTAAATTTTGGCGGCACCACGTTTCCCACTTTCAACGGCATGATCTCTGGCTTTTATGAACAAGCGGTTACATTTGGGGACCTAAGGGGGAGTATAAGTACCTGTTTGAACCGCCTGGTTTCATCATTTTCGCGCTTACAACCATTGATGCTTATGACTTAAGTCTAGTTCAACTTGCACTCTTCCTGAAGAGAATCGCCATACTTCTGTAAGTCTTCTTTTTCTAGCAACCCCAAATTTTCTTGATTTTACTCCTCCTTTTCTTCTTTTAGAACTTTTAGTCATCTTTGAGGAATGGGTAAGTTTAAGAAGTTGGTTGAGTCCGACGAGATGATAAACAAATTCATTGTCGACTATGGAATACCCAATAATGTGAGTTTGAAGTACTGTGAAGAAGGGGAGTGGTACCTTAAAAGGAGAGAGGGTGAAGTTGTGATCCCAATAGTCGCTTTCGTAGAATGAGGGATGAGAATCCCTATGAGGCCAGTAACTCTCAATTACCTTAGGCATTTTCGCCTGGCTCCTACTCAGTGTGCCGTAAATGTATTTAGGATATTAGAGTGTGTAGATACTCTGAATGAGAAAATGGGGCTGAGACTGACTCACCACGATGTGAACTGGTGTTACAACCTTCATCACCTGAGGGGTAAGATGTACTATATGAAGACAAGGGACGATAGGGTTCGTCTTATCCAGTGTCTTCCTGATTCCAATAAGGGGTTAACCCAAGATTTCCTCATAGTGTCGGGAGAGTGGCACAACGATTTTCATTGCCCAACAGTAGAGGGGGAGCCAGGTAGGATATCCGAAGTAAAAGACAATCTAGGTTTCAGTATTTTCGAGTTTTATAACCGTATATTTGATTTGGTTGATTAACCATAGGAGCTTCACTTTTCTTGTCACAGATCCGCACGCCTTTGCACGTCATTTCCATCTGGTTAACAAAGCAGATTTGGAGACCGTTCTTAGGTCAGACCTTTTCCTAAACGAAACCGATAAACAGGTCAAAGCTGCTCATCACATCCTCGGATGCGACCCAACTCAGAAATCATTCTCAGTCCCGAAGCACGTAATTAGAGCTCGTGACCCTCGGCTTACGCAGATCACCGTGGTGGAAGACGGTTTTGCATTTACTGAGGGGTCTTATATACCTGAAGGCATTCCGCTAGCAGGTCCCTCCTCATCCCAGCAGGTAACAGTGGCCGAGGAAGGACTATCTACGAAGGCACGAGAGGTGGTTGAACTGAGTTCTTCTGAGGACGAATATAGTGTATTCGACCTAGCTGATCAATCCGAGGATCCCTCTGGTGATCTAGGAGACCCTCATTTGTCCGAAGCCGATCTCCAGTCCCTAAGAGTTAGTACTCCGACTGAGATGGGTTTAAAAAGATAGCCCCAAACTAATCTTCTTGACCTGCTCGAAGGCGGTTCCAAGAAAGGTGTATTAGAAGAGTCGCAGCCCCAGCCCCCAGCACCTCCGCCCCAGATTTTAACTGTGCAAACTAGGTCGTCCTCTGTCCCCATAGTATCAGACCCCCAGACTGAGTCTCCTGTCCCGAAAAGGAAAAGGCTTTCTAAGGGTAAAGAGCCAATGGATGGGGGCAAGTCCCATTCCCCGCCCGAGGAGGGTAGGTTTCGCAGGCCTCCGAAGCAACTGAAGCTCGGTGATCAACGGAAGAGTAAGAAGGCCATCCAGCAGTCCGAGGCTCAAGCCTGGCTGCCCGCTACCATGCTGCATGATCAGCCCCTGATGGATAACGCATCGATGCGGGAATCTCAAGGAGCCGAGGGGGCTCTTGTAGCCGAGGCCCTGGAGAAATCTCTTCTTCTTCCTACTGACATGGCCGAGCTAAGAAATATGACTGGGGTAGAGGTTGTCCTCGACCTTAAGAAGTATCTAGGAATGGTGGGTCCTTTGACACCTATTCACTTTATTCAAAGTTTGTCACTTAATACCTTCCTTTCTCTTTACGGAGTTACTTGTTTTTATTGGCAGGCTATCCAGGCCCTTTTCAGGTTAGGCGAGGAGGGCGATGACCATAGCAATGCCTTAGTGCAAGAGCGTGACAAGTTCTTGGAGGCTGCCAATACTCTTAAGAGATCTGAGGCCGACCTAAAAAAGGCGACCGAGGATCTGGCAGAAATGACGAAGGCCAGGGATACTGCTGTCTCCGACCTAGCCGTGGCCAGGAAGCAAGCTGAGGATCAAAATAATCGCTTGCAAGACGTTGAGGGTCAATTACAAACTGTCAAAGAGAACATTACCTATATGAAGGAGAAGTTGACCAAGGCAATCCATGAAAAAAGTGTTGCCGAGTATGCCAGGGACGAGGCTGTGAGAGCCAAAGACGAGGTGGTATTTGCAAAAATAGACGCTGAGCGCTCTGTGGAAAAGGTGGAGGAGGATGCGTTCGTGGATGGGGTGGCTAAGACTGAAGCCACCCTTCGGGCTCAAGTTCCTGCCTTGTGCAGGCATTACTGTTCTCAAACCTGGCATGAAGCCCTCAACCAAGCAGGGGTTGATGCCTCATCTGATCTTAGAAGGGAGGACAAGGTATATTACCCTATTGCCATTCGCAAGGTTGCACCTGCTGCTCTCGAGGAGGGATCCTCATTACCAGCGGTTGAGAGTCACGATAAGACCGCCGAGGATACATCATTAACTGACCAACCATCTGAGGAGGTTGACCACCAGAGAACATTGGGGGAAGTTATAACCGAGGGTCAGGAAATACCACAAGACGTAGCGAGGCCTACGGCGGAACCTTCGAGATCAAGCCCTTAGGCCTTGGCTAAAGCCTTTTGATTTGCTCATCGGATTAATTTACCTACTGAGTCGGGGAGACTAGTATACGACATAGGATAATTTTGTTTATTTTCTCTTTTATTTCATTTTGTTTCTTGCCTTAGTGGCGTTGTAAGGAAATTGTGTACTTTCCGTTTTGAACTGAATACTTAATACTTTGCTTACAACTAATGATATTTTCTTTTATTTGCTTTACTATTGTATTCTGCTCAATATTCGTATTCTATTCTGGAGTTAGCCTCATGAAACCATCTGTTATCCTTCAAATATAAATCTAAAGACCGTATTATAGCTTGACTCTAAGTAACGCTTTGGTTTTTCTTCAGATAGTTATTTTCTCCATGGGTTCGAGTCCGAGGACCATGCAATACCTTGGTTAGGCCTAGTACTTCTATTTTTCTATAAGTATCTGGTTTTCCATAGGTTTGGGTCCGAGGACCATGCAATACCTTGGTTAGGCCTAGTACTTCTATTTTTCTATAAGTATCTGGTTTTCCATAGGTTTGGGTCCGAGGACCATACAATACCTTGGTTCTGTCTAGTACTTCCATTTTTCTATAAGTATCTAGTTTCCCCATAGGTTTGGGTCCGAGGACCATGCAATACCTTGGTTCTGTCTACCACTTCTATTTTTCTGTAAGTATCTAGTTTCCCTATAGGTTTGGGTCCGAGGACCATGCAATACCTTGGTTCTGTCTAGTACCCAGATATAATGGTGTGCATAGTTTTACCATAGGCTTGGGTCCGAGGACCATGCAATACCTTGGTTCTGTCTACCACTTCTATTTTTCTGTAAGTATCTAGTTTCCCCATAGGTTTGGGTCCGAGGACCATGCAATACCTTGGTTCTGTCTAGTACCTAGATATAATGGTGTACATAGTTTTACCATAGGCTTGGGTCCGAGGACCATGCAATACCTTGGTTCTGTTTACCACTTCTATTTTTCTGTAAGTATAGGTTTATCCTCGGATCGCTTTGCTGGAGGTGATTCCTCCTTGGGTCAGATTATGATCTTTACACGTGGCGTTGATCTCGCCTCCAGCTCAAGGCTCCATCTTTTTCATTTATGAAGCGCCCATTGTCCGTTCGTGTTCCGCACTTGAAGCTTCGGTGCGCGAAACGCGCCTTCATTAATGTCCTCGTAAATTAACATGAGTCCAACGGTCTATGGCCTCCTTGGAAATTGGTAGCTTCATTATTAGCCCAGCTGATAATTCTCTTTTCGAACTCTGCATGAATTAATTCTCACCAACCCCCACCCCCTATAAAAGGTGGCGAGATAGTTTCTCCACAACCCATGGACCTTTTAACACCAACAGAAAAACTGAACACATTCTTCCAACTTCCCAAGCCCTTTCAACAACCCCGCCGGAATTGTGACTGGAATTGGGAAAAGCCGGTATGGCCGCAGCCCCCACTGGGCTTTCGGTGCAACAGAGTCTAGGCGAAACCCCGATGGCGCCCTACAAGGTGGCCCAGAGGGATGTTGTTAGAGTACCTAACGTCTCTCCTCGGAGCGCCCCCCCGACGAAGAAGACGTGCGAATTCACCTCATGGGCGGTGCTCGAGTGTTGCCGTCTCCAACGACCAACACTCGTGAGGATTGAAGAGAATTAAGGGAACATCATGGGGGAAGGTATCCCGGAGCCCCTGCATCTGCTCCTCTCTCTGTTCCAGCTCCGCTTGGCCGAGAAGGGAGTTGTCGGTGGCCTGGAAACATGATGGCCCTCCCCCTTCTCTGCCTCTTGTCAAGCTCTCTCATTCTCTTTATACCAATAAAGGGACGACTTGACACTTCCCACCGGCTAGTTTTTTCTTAGGGCGGCCCCACCTGAGCCTCTGATTGTAGATAGCTGGTAGGATTAGCTTGTAAATTTGTGTGTGAAACACACCTGCCTGAGCCTCTGATTGTAATTTGTAATGTTTCTGTTTATGAAATAATAATAATATCAAGATTTCTCTCTTCGCTGTCAAATCTTCTATTTTTTTTTTTCAACCTACTGTAAAACGACTACTTAGAACACTCGTCTGGTGCGCCGGCCAGCACCCTAATCCTCCCCACAGACGGCGCCAATTGTAGGGACTCAGTTTGGATTGACCCTGAGTGTGAATGGGTTTTCAGCCCAATCAAGCCCAAACAATAAATTTATAGAGAGTGGGTCAAAGGTTTAGGCGCTGGCCGTCGTTCATCAAGCATGAACCTTTATTTGTAAAAAGATATTCAGAGTGTCTATACAACTGGGAGGATTCTCCTCGGCCTTTGGCCGAGGAAGCCTTTTTCTTCTCTTTTTTCCTCCTCCTCTCTTTACTTTACTTGCTTTCCTTATATAGCCTTCATCTTCCTATCTCCTTATTCCATCTGTTGATCATTCATTTGCCTCTCTTCTGGCCGTCCGTCCCATCAGAGGCCTTATCAGTACTCGAGTGGTTCACTCTGATCAACGTTACCCTGCTAAGGGGTTATATCCCCATTAATGCGGTCAGGGGGGTTAGGTGAATGCATTAAATGCGAGGGTGACAGCTTACTTTGGGCCTGGTCTTTCCCGAAAATCACCCTTGTCAGGCAGAGGATAAGGAGGTCCTCGGCGTGGATTGGGAAAAGAGGCTTTCCCCAATTTAGCCTTAAATAGTCAGTGTTCCTCGGCATGGGCCTTGGGCCTGCTACCCGATGGGCCGAGGCTATCAGGCCCACGGGCCCCACAGTAAAAATATTGTAAAATAGTTTGTGTCTGTAATATTAATTATTAGAAAATATATAACATAACTCTAATAATAAGAAAAAAATGTGAGACATAGCTATGATATTATGATAATATATATGGAAAAATATAAGGAAGAAAATAAAGAAAGACAACAATAGAAAAAGAGAATGAGTCAAAACATAAGAAATTACACCTACAATGGAAATCACAATGGGAATCTTTTGATAACTGTTAGGTTCTAAAGACTTAGGAACTAATGTATTTAGAATTTTAATTTGTATTGTTAACAAACCATGATAAAAACATGTTGTTTAGTCTTGTTTAGATTTGCTCAAAGTTGTATCATTTATGTAAAGTTGGAACAACGTGATGCAGGAATTAATAGTGCTTCTCAGGCTGGTTCGATCGATCGAAACTTAGGCTCGATCAATCGCAAAACGGGTCTGAGGCTTTTTTCCTGTAGAATTCCAACTTAGTCCTAACTCACTAAAACGTTTAGGGTTTTTTGTTTTTGTCCTAGGTATAAGGCAAACCCTAGTCACGTTTTAGAGGTTGCTCATATTGCTGTTTCTATAAATCTCTTGTGAGATCGGTGAGGAGTTTTCCTTTACACAAACTTAGGATTATCAAGAGGAGATTCATTCAAGAACTTGATGATTATTCAGTTGTTGCCATATAAGCTTAAAGAAACACAAGCGGGTGTACTTGTACTTACTGGTCTGTGGTCTCGGAGCTTGCACATGGTCGTGTCAGTAAATTTCTACTAGTAGGTAGTAATAGGATGTTAGTGATCTAAATCCTATTGTAAAACTTCGATTCTTTCATAGTGGATTCAGGTTTACCTTGAGGATAGTTAGGTTAAATCCTCCCTAGGTTTTTACTGGTGTGGTTCCTAGGTCATCATATCATTGTATTTTTTATATTTTCGCTGCTTTGCATGATATGATTGTTTGATTGTGATAACCTAGATTTGGAATTTGGACTAAGTAATAACTTGGCTAATTACCTAGGTTAATCCAATTGTGTTTTAAGGGGTTTAAAAACTCACAAGTGGTATCAGAGCGGGTAGCTCTTTTGTTTTAAATCTTTTGATCTAAGAGCTGATCTTTGACCCATGTTGTCATGGATAATTTGAAGTGTCTTTCTGATCATGTATCTACTCATGCTTCTGTTGATTTTATTGATGCTTGTGAAACTCTTCGTAAGGAATTATTAAAATATATGAAAATTGTTAAGAAATTCAAGGAAGGGTTAAAATTGGCTAATCTTGAAAAAGAGGAATTGGTTGTTAGATTAGATGAATCTAATAAAAAGAATGAATTTTTGAGAAATCAAATTTCCTCTCAAGATGAGAAAATGAAAAGCTTGGAACAAGAGTTAGTTGAATCTAAAACTAAAATTAAAAATTTGACTAGTACCAAGCTTCTGTTGATAACAGAAGTGTTTCTATTTCTCTTAGCCTAAAACTGAGAAAGTTTATATCCCTCCTTTTAAGAGGAATAATAAAGAAAATGCTTATTCTGCTAGGTTAGACAAAGGTAAAAGTTCTGATGTAGACGCTGAAATTTCTAAACCTAAGTCTAAACCTACTGTTAGGAGCACAATAAATCTGTTTTTGTGCCTACTTGTCACCTTTGTGGTGTTGTTGGTCATATTAGACCAAATTGTTTTTGTTGAGGCAAGAACCAAAGCCTGTGACTGGAAACCCCATTAGGAATACCAATATTCCTAAATTTGTTTATGTCTGCCACTTTTGTGGTGTTTGTGGTCACATTCGTCCTAATTGTCATAAATTGAAATTTAAGCATTTTGTATTTTAGTCTAGGATTTGTGATGATATTTCTCCTGCTATAAGTCCATATAAATTATTTCATATTATTTTGAAAAATTTGAGCTTGTTGGTTTGTGAAAGGAATTTGCAGGATTTCAGTCTCTCTTAGAAGATTGATGTAATTCCTCAAATACACTCTGCTTCTCATGGATTTTCACCTACAAAGCCAAAGACTTGTGCTATATGGGCGAGAAAAGATTCTCTAAGGTGAGTGTTGTTTTACTTGTCCCTAATTTAATTCTTTTAATTGTTTGTGGACATGTTGTGCTTCTATTTTTTGTTGTTTTATTTTTCTTGAGGATTACATGCATTATGATATCTCTCTCTTGATTTAGAACATGTTTAAAATTGTGGAGAAACTTGAATAGAATGTGTTATATATGTGCTAAGCTATTTTTGATTTTGTGTGAGTATGTACTAGTTTGTACATGTACTCAAGAGTTAATTAAGAAATTGATATTTCTTATTTGTGTACCCTCTATAGCTTAGTTAAGCACTGTTATGCATTGCATTTGCATTGCTCATTTAGCATAATATGTGTTTTTTTTTGTCATAATTTTTTTTTTAAATCAAAACGATTTTTGTGTTTTGTATTTCACATCTTGGATTTATAATCAATAATTGACCATATTATCTTTACATAACATGTTTATGTACCTTGTTTAACTTGGATGAGCTTTTTTTATTGCACTTTACTAGTTTGAACTTTGTAGTGCATGTTGTGTGGGAGATGTTTATAGTTTTTGATCACTTTGTCTTGATCTTGAAGTCACATGTCTTTGACTGTCGGACTTAAACCTTTTGAGAAAGGCATAAATAACCATCTCACTACTATTCACTAACCAATCATGACCACCTTAGTGCATATCGTAAGATTCTATGCTCGAAAAAGTGTAGCACATGCACAAAAAGAACATAAGATGTAACGGTTTAAATGTTAAAATTGGTGTGTATATTATTGGACTTAATGTTAAATCAAACAAATAAAATTGGTATGTACATTATCCTAGCTATTTTAATAAGTTTCTGATTAAATAAAATTGGTGTGTACAATATAAGGCAAATCAAGAAACTTACACGATTGCAAGCTTGTTTTTTAGAAGAAGTGCGAGTTATATGATGTAACTCTTTTGGTGATAGTCTCTTTTAAATTCTATATGATGAATTTTGTAAAAATTGTGATTGATTTCTATTTACATATCACCTCACATTTATCTTAAACTTTTACTAGTTGCATACATTACACAAAGTTGCTCTTTGCTAAACTTGGTACATTATATTTTGTGTGATCTTGTTGTGGCCATCCAAGATTATATGTTCCTTGATTTTAATGCAAAATGTGTTTAAAGTTTGAGATTTAAGGACAAATTGATGGATAATCAATGTATGAATATTTTATCTACTCATAAAACTGTTTATGGGTCACATAGTATCATGTTTGCATTTATTGAAAGAGAGAATATTTTTTTTCATGTGTATCCTTAACTTAGATTTTAAGTTTGGTTTGTGTGTCTTTATTTTCCCTACCTCCTATATTTTTCCCAAAACTGTTTTTCCCATAACATGTTTTGTTTTTCCTATGTTTATAGGGGGAGAAAAGTTTTTTTTAACGTTTGTTGTTCTTAGGGGGAGTTGTTGCTCTACATAGGGGGAGTTGTCTCTATTTTCTATAGAATTGAATTATTTGGTGTTCCCTTGATTCTTTATTTTCTCTTATCTATGTTTACTCTTTATTGAGTTGTCTTTCTCAATACGTGACAAAAAGGAGGAGAAATATTTGTTATGTGGGAATCCTATTTGTTTTGTTTAGGGGGAGTTGAGATTGTTTATGATAGTGGAAAATACAAGTATGTGTGGTAAATACAAGTATGTTTTGATGTATCTAACTTAGGGGAAGAGTTAGTTTGCATATTTGTTGTTTTCCTGTTTTTCTGTTTATTTTCCACACATGCGGTTATGCGTTTTGTTTAAGTGTTTCAAGAAATATAGAAGTTAATTCCATTAAGCTGCTGTCTACACTTGCAACTGATGGATAATAGTTAGGATTGGATTTGTCATAATGAGCATTTTTTGTAAAATTGTTTTTCATTGTAAACTTTGAGCTTTTAGTTGTGTTTTGTCACGAATTGTCAGATGGGGAGTTTGTTAGGTTCTAAAGACTTAGGAACTAATGTATTTAGAATTCTAATTTGTATTGTTGGCAAATCATGATTAAAACATGTTGTTTAGTCTTGTTTAGACTTGTTCAAAGTTGTATCATTTATGTAAAGTTGGAACAAGGTGATGCAGGAATTAATAGTGCTTCTCAGCCTAGTTCGATAGATCGAAGCTTAGGCTCGATCAATCGAAAATCGGGTCTGATGCGTTTTTTCTATAGAATTCCAACTCAGCCCTAGCTCATTAAAACGTTTAAAGTTTTATGTTTTTGCCCTAGGTATATAAGGCAAACCCTAGTCACGTTTTAGAGGTTGCTCATATTTCTATTTGTGTAAATCTCTTGTGAGATCTGTGAGGAGCTTTCCTTTACACAAGCTTAGGATTATCAAAAGGAGATTCATTCAAGAACTTAATGATCATTCAGTTGCTGCCATAGGAGCTTAAAGAAACACAAGCGGGTGTACTTGTACTTGCTGAAAAATCTAAGAAATGAGGAGTTTGTGGTCTCAGAACTTGCACGTGGTCGTGTCAGTAAGTTTCTACTGGTGGGTAGCAATAAGATGTTAGTGGTCTAAGTCCTATTGTAAAATTTCGATTCTTTCATAGTGGATTCAAGTTTACCTTGAGAATAGCTAGGTTAAATTCTCCCCAAGTTTTTACCGGTGTGATTTCCTGGATCATCATATCATTGTATTTTTTATATTTTCGCTGCTTTGCATGATATGATTGTTTGATTGTGATAACCTAGATTTGGAATTTGGACTAAGTAATAACTTGGCTAATTACCTAGGTTAATCTAATTGTTTTTTAAGGGGTCTAAAAACAGACAATAACGACTAGGGCTGTAAACAAACCAAGCCGTTTATAAACAACTCGAGCTCGACTCGATAAAAAGCTCGTTCATGTTCATTTGTTTATAAATAAGCCAAGCTTGAGTTTTAGTTTAAGGCTTAATTGATAAACAAGCCGAGCCCAAGCAAAAAAAAATTGTTAGTGAATAAGCTCGTGAACAATAGGGCTTGATACAAAACAAGCTGAGTTTAGGCTCGTTTAAAGCGCGCTTGATAAAAGGCTTGATATATTTATTAAATAAACTCATTATTATGAAATTACACATATCTTAATAATAACATAGTTCACATGAGACCACTTACCACTACCCATTAATTTTTCTTCTTTCCTCTAATTTTTTTAACATTCCTTCTAAGTTGAACATGGAACACTTTTAGACTTAAGTTACATATTTTTTTAATCCAAGGGGGCCCTGTGGGCACAAGTGTGGGGCCTTACTCCTTGGAGGAAGAGGGGAGTACGACTCGACCGAGTAGACTGGAGCAGAGAAAAGATTTGGAGTCACCACCTAGTTTTATGGTCTAGGAACCATGTATATAGTGTCCTTATGTGGAAGGACTGATCTTACTACCAGTGTCACACCTCGAATCCAAAAGGGTACAAAGCATGAGAAAGACATCTCAAGGGTACTTGTAGATTTTTCCTTATTAACAATTCAATCCAATTAAATCATATCAAGTACCAACATTAAGAATTATCATAATAATTCTATTAAATATAGTTTCAAAGTAAGTCAGAGCTTTATGCAATAATTACAAAGACCATTGGCCACAAAATAATGGTGGCTTGAATAAATACAATTGCATATTATCAGCTTGTCCCATCAGTGGGAATAAAGTCACAACCACTATAATATACAAAAGAATGAGTCAAGCCTACTCTAAGATGTACATCATCTAATATCTTCATCATAAAAGTTCAGCCTCCATCAGTAGTTAGTCTAACTATTGTTAGCCACCAAAAAGTTGTCCCAAAATGGTTGTTGCTTACTTTGAAATTTTTTGTAAAATAATGGGATAAGACAGAGCCCAGTAAGTAGCACAATTGATGGGGTGGGAGAAATGCAAGTTTCATGATAATGGACATTTTACAAAACGTGTTATAATTTGGGAATTTCCATGAAAATCCAACAAATCCATTTTTCTTAATAAAGTGACAAGAATGATTAAAAGAATGTAGCACCAAGCTTTTTCAAAGTATTCCAACATGAAGCTACGTACTATTTACTGTGAGCTATCGAAAAACCCTTTTAAAACCTGAAATCCAACCCAAGGCCATGTAATAAGCCACCATAAAGACATTAGGTATGCCACAAAGACAACAGTTATGCCACGAAGACATCAATTATGCCACGAAGACATCAATCCGCTACAAAGATGGGGTGCCAGGATACGAATGTCACAAAGACTATGACATCTGGCTGGATAATCACATGTCACAGCCCAAGGGTAAAAGCATAAAGAGCTCACAGCTTACATGAAATTAAAATACTGTTCAATTTCAAGTAGTTTCACAAAAACCTTTGAAATACCCAATATATTCACAAGGTTCTCAAGTTTTCCAAAATCATTTCTTGTCAATAACATTTTCTATCAATTTCCCAAATATCACAAGTCAAGATAAAACATCTTTAGAATTTGCAAATAATGCATTCCTATGAATTATATCAAAGATGCTTATCTCTTCCATATTAACAAATCATGCATTTCCCCATATGCAATATTAAACATGATGCGCTTTTCGTATATAATCATATATAACAGGATCACAACACAATACTTTTTAAGAAAACATAGTTCTACAAATAATTTTCCAAAATGTATTTGACCCAAAAACGAAGTTTATGCGGCGTAATTATTTTCCAAAAAATCGATTAAAAAGCTACTTACCTTGCAACTCACAAAAACGCCTAATTCTCCAAGTTCCAAATAAGATTAGCTAGAACCTAAACAATATCAAGCAAACTTATCAAAATAGGCATAAAGCTTGACATTGCATCTAGCCACAAATTAGAAATTGCTAACTAAGAAATTAATTAGGCAAGCCTAGTATTTAACCGCACAAATAATGTATTCCACTTCCAAAGTTCGTCAACAATTTCATTACAAGGCATAGACTCCAACTTATCATCATGTCATTCCAAGTTTCTCCTTTACCATAAAAGATCCTAACACTTTATGAATTTCTTCCTCAATATACATGTCATTTTCAAGAGATCCACAAAACAAAAACATATATAACAATACCCACCATTACAAACCCCAAATGTAACTCCTCTACTAGCTCCAAATACACAATAAAAATTAGATTCATCAATTGTTTCACATTAGAAAGTCAAAACCCCCAAATCTTTACTATAGGTAAATTTCAAATGGCTACCATTGCACAAAATCCACAACCATTCACCCAAATAGGTCCACCAACGCAAAACCCATAAACATTATCACAAGAATATCATTCCAAAACTTAGATTACAAAAACTTCTAGTAAAATATGAAAACCCACAAAAAGTATAAAAGCTTGGGAAGGTGTTAGGCACTTAAGACGGTCCAACCCATGGGTCGGCTTCCCCTCGCTGTGTCTTACGTCTTGATCTCATTAAAGGCATATTCACTATTGTTATTCTAAACTCACACACACTTACATTCATCTAACAATCAACATGACATCAATTATCCCAAAACCTTAACATACATCTATCATGGAAACTCATAGCAGACCTCGCATATATTTATCATGCATATCATATTATCTCATCCAAGACAGCAAAACAAATCATGGCAAAATAAGGGGGCAGAAACATAGACATGGTAGCAAAATGTTAACATCGAATATAATCCAAATGTCTAAGCATAACATCCAAGCATTAAACAAACATATTTATCATAAAATGCATGTTCATGTGAATGCATAACTTACCTCACTTCCCTTATTGCATTTCAGCACCTATGCATCAATGGATGACTATGTGAATGCATGTTCATGGCATTAAAGCAAGAAGTAAAAAGAAACCCTAATCTAGCATGTTAAATTTAAACAAGTAATTAAACAAAGGAACAGAGACCTAAAAGGCATAAAAATGAACCAAATAGAGGCATATGATGTAAAAGAAACAAAGAAACAGAAACTAAAAACTCAAATTAGGGTTTTTGGATACAAGTATGTGTGTGCATATATAGGCCTGCATATGTAGGCTAGTTGTATGCGTACGCATACTACAAGTCTGCGTGAGCATATAGAATCATGTGTATGTAGACATGCTTGATGAACCCTAACCTAGAAACTCAGGAACACATAAAACAGAGTAGGACTTAAAACAATAAAACTAACAACCTAACATGCTTTAAAATGTACAAACTACATAAAACGAAACTAAACAAGCATATTAGAACATTAAAAAAAAAAAAAGCAAGGAAACAAGATTAAAGTAGAAATTAAATGAAAGAGTTTAGAACTCAATACCTCCAAACAAAAACTCCTAGGCTTGATTTTGACTATTCTCCTCAGTCAAATCTGTTAGGTTCTAAAGACTTAGGAACTAATGTATTTAGAATTCTAATTTGTATTGTTGGCAAATCATGATCAAAACATGTTGTTTAGTCTTGTTTAGACTTGCTCAAAGTTGTATCATTTATGCAAAGTTGGAACAAGGTGATGCAGAAATTAATATTGGTTCTTGGCCTAGTTCAATCGACCGAAGCTTAGGCTCGATCAATCGAAAATTGGGTCAGATGCATTTTTTCTACAAAATTCCAACTCAGCCCTAGCTCATTAAAACGTTTTAGGGTTTTATGTTTTACTCCTAGTATATAAAGGAAACCATAAGCACGTTTTTATAAGTTTTGAGAGAGAGATTTGAGTGCCTCTTGTGCCTCATATAAATTTAGGGTTTTGTACCCAAAAGCTCTCTAAGGACTTGGTTACTCATATTACTGTTTGTGTAAATCTCTTGTGAGATCTGTGGGGAGCTTTCCTTTACACAAGCTTAGGATTATCGAGAAGGAGATTCATTCAAGAGCTTGATGATCATTCAGTTGCTACCATAGGAGCTTAAAGAAACATAAGCGGGTGTGCTTGTACTTGCTGGAGAATCCAAGAAAGAAGGAGTCCGTGGTCTTAGAGCTTACACGTAGTTGTGTCAGTAAGTTTCTACTGGTGGGTAGCAATAGGATGTTAGTGGTCTAAGTCCTATTGTTAAACTTCAATTCTTTCATAGTGGATTCAGGTTTACTTTGAACATAGCTAGGTTAAATACTCCTCAGGTTTTTACTGATGTGATTTCCTAGGCCATCATATCATTGTGTTATTTATATTTCCGCTACTATACATTGATATGATATATTTGTGTTAACCTAGATTTGTTAATTTGACTAAGTAATCACTTGGCCAATTACCTAGGTTAATCTCATTGTGGTTTTAAGGGGTCTAAAAACATACAAAATCTATTCACAATCAAACAAAGAAGTAGTTAGTAATCTTAAAACTCAAAGATCAAGACCACAAAAGGCCCTAATCAAAAAATATTAACTTGAGGATATTCTATGAAAAACTCCTTTAATTCATTATTTCTAGTGAATTTTATTTTTTTCCCTTAGCATTTTTTTGTGTGTTTTTGAAATATACCATTTAAGGCTTTATATAGTTGAAAAATTGGGGTTTGAAATGGCTCCTAGACGATGTAAGATTCATTCCAAATCTTAGCTTTAATACAGAGAACTTGCCTTTCATATCTCTCTGGAACCCTAGTTGCATACGCAGGTCCATGCCTATGTCAGTCTTGCGTACGCCAGCCGAGGGCTTTCTTGGCCTTTATTTTTCAAAAATAGATTTATTTGCTCATAAAAAGTTATATTTTACATTTTAATATTTTTTTAAGTCAATTTAGAATCTAATTGGGTTCTAAATCAACCTTAGGTTTTAGAATTTCAGCATCATTGGAGAATGAGAGCCCTAGTTAAGAGATACAAAATGCAGTGTCTACAAGCCCACGTATGGCCTTTCCCCCACCTATAATCTTTGTAAATTTATGAAATATATTACTATGTAAGTCTTTCCCATTCAGTTACAGATATTAGTCTTTCTAGGCTTCTAGTCTTATCCTAACTTCACAATCCAATTCTACCAAAACTATAAAACTTCACAATCCAATTCTATCAAAACTTAGATTCTTACTTGTCACCCTCAATGTCTCTATCCAATGTCTATCTTCTATAGCCTAAAACTCTAGGCTACTTTGAGAAAGCTAAAATTTCTTTAAGAAGCCTTAACCTCTCTCTTTTTTCGACAGTTTCTTTTCCCAATTTTTCACAAAGAAGAATCCAACTCTCTCTCTCTCTCTCTCTCTCTCTCTCTCTCTCTCTCTCACAAAAAATTCCACCAAATCTGTCCTAGATCTCTTTGCAAGCTCATCTATTGGTGAACGAGTCCTAGATTTTGATGAGTTTGATGCTAGCGAAGAGAATTTAGAGTCCGATGTTCATCAAATCACCATGTAATCTAAAGGTTCTAGTGGGTGTGCAAAGAACTCTAGCAAGGGCTCTAGATCCGACGTTGTATTTGGCATCACTACCATTTTTACTCTCTACCTCCAAGATGTTCACAGTCTTCACTCACTGTAGGTTTCCATATTTTGGAAAATTTTATAGTTGTTTTAAACAATAGCTTGTTTGATATTGCAAAATCATCTTGATTTCTAGGTTATGGTTGTTTATGAAATTTCTGTATAACTTAGAAATATCTTGTTAGTTGTATTCGTTTGATAATAACTTAGCTTTGTAATTGTTGATTGTGGTTGTGGGAGTCTGATATGTAGTTTAGAATGGGGTTGTGCTTTTCTTTTCTTTTCTTAAGGTGCAGAGTTCTCTATGGTTAGTTATGTGTTTTTGGATATTAACTTTGATTTCTTGTTTATTCATATATGTTTTGGAATGTTAATTTATTAAGATTTGTGAAGATTATAGTTGCATAGATGACAAATGTGGGTGTAAAAATTGCATTTTGAACAATTTATCAAGTTATAAACAATGAATGATGAATGGATGGATTTAATAATGTAAAGTTGTAATTTGAACAATTTCTAATCAAAAGTGGAATTAGAAGCACGATAAAATAAGTATATTATTTTCTTTTCCTTTTTTTGTTTACTTGAATTTTGGAGATATAAGCATTTGATAATGAATTTTTTTTGGATCCCAAGCTAAAAAGCTTGACTTGAGCTCGAGTTTGAGCTTGATATTAAGCTTGAGCTTGACTTGACTAATTAATTAAGTCAAGTCAAGCCGAGGTCAAGTTTTTTGGCATTCTCACAAGCTCGAGTTCAAACATTATTTGTAGGCTAATTTCAAGCTCGAGCCAAACTTGAACACTTGATTTTTATTGACGAGCCAAACTCAAACACGTACTACTTGGAAAAGCTTGGCTTGTTTATAGCCTTATTAACAACATCCTTAATATTAAGCTTTTTTAATAATAAAAAATTAGAATAAACCCATTAAATGGTATATTTAGTAAGCTAAATCATTGACGGACAATAAACAAACCAATGTTATAATCATTGGAATAGAAATCCTTTGTCTCACTTTTTATGTTCCACCTCATAAATACAAATTCTTAGTCCCCATTTTTTATGTACCATTTTTATATATGCGCTACCGCTTATGGTGTGCCCTATATCTGACTTGTATTCCAATATTTAAACTACAAGTAGATTGAGTAGAAATGTATTATTTAAGAAACATTTATATTTATGTCCTATCTTTTATGTAAGGATGGCAATTTAGATCCGACCCGCGGATATCCGGCCCGGCCCGACCCTAATAGGGCGGATTTTACCCGACCCGATAAAGAATAGGGTCGGGTATGGGTTTTAAAAAAAAAAAACCTAAAGCGGGTCCTGGTTGGGTCCGGGTTTTATCAAAAAAACCCAAAACCCGACCCAGATAAGACTCGATTACAATGAAATTACTAAAACCCCCCCCCTCTATATATATAGCTATAAACACAGTAAGACACTAACCCTAACTCCCTCATTTTTCAGCTCACGCCTCCAGCCTTCTTACCCTCCTCACTCTCTCATTTCAACTCACACCTCCTCAATCCTTACCCTCGTCCCTCACTGCCTCACACAGCAAAGGCAGCCTCACACCTCACGCAGTCACACTCCTCTCACGCTTCGTCTCATGCTCCGTCTCGCGCTCCTCTCGTCGCCCCCCTCATGGACTCACTCTCAGCCACCCTCACGGCCTCACTCTCACTCTTCAGGCACAGCGATCGCACCAGATCCTTCAAAGCCTAGCTGATCTACTGATTTTGTTTTCTGTTTGTGATTTGTGTTTTTTTTTTTAGTAAAAAATATGTATTAACAGAGAAGAGCCTAAAAAACAAGCTGATTTGTGTTTCTGTTTATGTTTGGGATTGTGAATTTGTGATTTTTTTTTTTTTTTTTAATGGTGAAAAATCTGTATTAACAAAAAAAAAAAAAAAAAAACCTTATTTGTTTCCTCTTTTTTTTACCAAAAAAAAAAGAGAGAGGAAAAATCTGACACTAAGGCATAATGCATATACTTATACTCAAGATCTTACACAAGCGGTTGTAAGATATTTCCTTTTTTTTTTTTTCTTCATATTTTAAGCTGGTTGGCCTATTTTTGGCATCTGGGCCTTTAAAAAAATTATTGTGATTGGGCCATGATTTGGTCCGAGAATTAGGCCCAAATTTGGCCTAGCTGGACGGGCCCGCGGGGGCGGTTCGGAAAAAAAAAACCGTTAAGTAAACGGATCGGGTTCGGGCTGCGGGTCTTGGCCCGTGGGTCGGGTCCGAATATGGAAAAACCCGGCCGAACCTGACTCGTTGCCATTCCTACTTTTATGTATATTTTGTTAAACTAAATATATGCTAGTTTGAATTCTCATGTATTAATACATATACCAATTGGTATATGTATTATTTTTAAATGGTGAAATAAATTTTCCATACTTTGACCACCCCAAGATGAAATCTTGATTCACCCTACAAGAACCATAGATACAATCACATCATGCATCCAACAACAAATGAGATTAGATGAGATGAGAAAGTATCTCTTAAATCGCTCCAAGGAATGAAGATCTCATGCTTGTGGGGTCCATAAATTTATAAGAGTTCTGCCTCAATCACAAGATTCACAACTTAAGGTATTGACAAGGTTGTGAAAAAAAAAAATTATGTTTCAACATTACTAAAATTGCAAAACTTGTGATAGGATTACATAAGGGAAAAATCTACTTTAATGGAACGTGCTTCAAATTGATACGACATCAAGCGTTAAAGCTCTACAAAAATTAAAAGAGTCAACAAATGAAAAAAAAATAATTATGTATTTCTCTCTTTCTCTCTCTCTCTCTCAAAAGTAACAATGTTCGCAATGCATAAAATATTAATTGGAAAAATTAATTTTATAAATGAACCCAGGTTCTTCATACGGGAAGAGCTAGTCAATCTCCATCCCCACTTGTTCAAAAAAGATTAAAAAAAAAAAAAAAAAAAAAAAAAAAAAAAAAAAAAAACCTTAATGATATATATATATATATATATAAAATAATGAATCAATATATTTTAAAGTATTTTGAAGCTTACATCAGCTACATTGGTTCACCACCAAAGTTACTTGATACAGTTGTCCCCAAGCAAGAAAAAGAAAATTTTACATAAGTAAAGGCCACATGAACTTTAAGTTCAACATGGTCTCCTATATATTTTGCTGAACATTAAATGTGAATACAGTCATGATCGTGCTCTAATCTTGGTCAAGAGCTTTAATGGCAGAGGAAGCCACAGCAACAGAGTTAGGAAATTATGTAGGTTGTGCACGGCTACATGGCACACTTGTCGCACGTGCCCTTGCTGCGACCAGGGATGTAAGTGCATGGATTTGGACCAACCCCGGCCCGTTGAACAGACTTACGCAAAAGACTTTCTTTCTTCAGCCGTTGATCTCCTTCCAATTGTCTCATTGCACCGACTTCTGAAGAAGCAAATAAAATGATACTAAGATTCTCTTGCTTGACTGAGCCATGGTTTGAAGGTTCAAGGTTGAACTGAGTTGGAAAGGATCAAATTCAGTTAAACGTCTCCTTTTGTAGGTTTACTTCTAAATTTCTATGGGTGGAATCCCTTGGCATACGATTAGCCAACAAAGAAAAAATGAAAATGGCTAGCTCGCCATCCGTAGTTTTGAGGCCAGTTTTGTAACTAAAACGATGAATATACAAGAAATCCAAACATGTAGAAATTTAGCTATTGTTTATATAAAACATAATTCTAATTAACATATATAAAATGCGAGACATAGCTATGATATTATAATAATATATATGGAAAATATAAAGAAGGCAAAGAGAGAAAAAGAGAATGAGTCAAAACACGATAAATTAATGTGATACATACGGCTTAAACTTTCTTTTTTCTTTTGGTATTTTAATTAGAATGAACCCATGAAATCATTGACAAACAATAAATAAACCAATGTTACAATATATACTTGAACTACGTATAGAACTAGAATTACTTTGCTTGTACTTTAAGTAGAATTAGATTCAATGACCTGGACTAGAGTTATATAACAAACTTTGGTCTTGATTGGGATTGAGCCTTGATACAATCATAATTCATAAATGAATTTTGGAATTTAGGTTGAGTAGAAATTTATTAACATTTATTTTTATGTCCTATCTTTTATATGTATTTTGTTAATATTAAATATATACTAGTTTGAATTTTCACTATTTATTTAGTTTTTAATACTGGCATCTTTTTTTTTTTTAATGGTGAAATTTGTTTTTATTCTCTAAGCCCAGAAAGATGAAATCCTAATTCCAACCTTGCAAAAATTATAGATAGTATCTCCTAAACTCACTCCACAAAATGAAGGTCTCATGCCTATGGGGTCCATACACTTGTGAGATGTCCACTTCAATCACGACTTAAATAATTAAAAAAGTTGTGTTTCAATATTATTCATTTATGGTCATTTTGTAAGAAAAATAGAAATAGGATTACATAAAGACAAAAATCTGCTTGGAAGGAATGATGCTTCAAATTGATATGAAGCATCAAAGCTCTACAAAAGTTAAAAGAATCAAGAACAAAAAAGAAATTCTTGTTATTATAAAAATAAAATAAAATAAAAAAGAGTAAAAAGTCCAAGAAATTTAACGCATGTTAATCTCTTAATTATGAATGAGTAACCTATATTAAGACTTCATTTGTTTCAGCATAAATATTTTGTTTGAACATTTTTAGAGAATATAAACAACTTAAAATATTTTTTAGTATTTAGTTGCATTCTTAGAAATGCTTTAAAAATATTTTCTAGCTTTTGAGTTAATAAAAAAATGTAATAATTTTCTTATCAATCATACTACATGTAATAAGTTGTCAATAATACAACAAACCAACATCAAATTCCAAATAACCTTTAAAAAAATCAAACAAATATCACCTATTTCATATAAAATTATAAAATCCAACAAATACTTCACATTCACACACATTGTCTATGCAAGTCTAGCCTATTTGAAATAAAATTCTACCAAATATTTCAAAGAACTGTAAAAGTAGAGAAAGGCAGATGGGTTGGCGGGTCAATGGTCGAGGGCATCACCACGATGGTTGGAGACACTCGACCACATTGTGTGGGTGGACAAGGGGATTTTCCTGATCAACCAAAAATATTTCTAGTTTTTCCAAGATATTACGTTGTTGCACACTCAAAAACGACGAAAACATTTTCATGAAGATGTTATGAGTCGTGCCAAATGTGGCCTTAAAATTAGTTATATGAAAGAAAGTAAATCAACTAATAAAATTGTGTTGTGGGTCATAAGTTTGACAATAACAGAGAAGCCAATACAAGCCATCTTTTCAATGTGCTGTAACGAAAATTGTCAAACTTGGAAGTTGTTTACATAATTAAAATCTCTCTCTCTCTCTCTCTCTCTCTCTCTCTCAAGTAATAGGTGCATAAAATATTGGAAACAGCTTAATTATATATGAGCCTGGATTTTTCATATGGGAAAAAGTAGGCAAATCCCTATCCCTCATTTGTTCAGAAAAGGAAGGAAAACAAAAACTTCATTATACATAAAAATAAATGAATCAATAGATTTCAAAATATTATGAGGTTTATATTATTTACGTGGCTTCACAACCAAACTTACTTGATATGGTTGTTCCCAAGCAAGAAAAAAAATTACATAAATAAAGCAAAAGGCCACAAGAACTTTAAGTTCACCATGGTTATCTCCTATATATTTTGCTGAATATTAAATGTGAATATAGTCATGAACTCTAATCTTGTTCAAAAGTTTTGATGGCAGAGAAAGCCGCTAGTGGCAATTGCCCTTGTTCCGACCAGGGATGTAAGAGCATGGATTGGGACCTGAGCCAGTGACAGGACCCCGTTGAACAGACTGAAGCAAGAGGCTTTCTTTCTTCAACCATTGTGCTCCTTCTAATGGCCTCATTGCACCAACTTGTGAAGAAGCAAATATAATGGTAACAAAAAGCGGCACTGTCAAAACATTTTTCCAGATGTGAGAGAACCCCATCTTTATACAAACAAATAAAAAATGAAGGAAATGGTGTTTATATTCTGTGTTTTGATTTGTGAGTTTTGAGCTAAGTAACTTTGAAAGGAAATCAGTTTATAAAGATGGCTTCAGAAAGGTGTGTAAGGTTGAATTTAATCAACCATTTAATTGGCTTTATTCTGTGACCAATTTGCTTGTAATTTAGCACTTAGCAGCCCTGTATTTAGGTGAGAAAATTGTAAGGGTAGTGTGTGAGAAGATGTGAAGAAAAACTCAAGAGTGTGCAAGAAAAACAGAGTCTCGCGGCTAGGACTAGCGAGTGGTTCGCGACTGGCAAGCCGCGAAAGGCAGGCACGTGAGAGGCACACTGGGAAGCTGAAGGGTCGCGCTAGCTGTCACGCTACAGGACAAAAGTTCCAGTCTGGCCAGGCCGTTACGTCGCGACTTGATTTCTCGACTTGGCCAAGCTGCGAGATCAAGTCGCCAACTTGCCCTGTTTGGCAAAAACTGACGTTTTGCATTCCCTTCTCATCCTACTATATATACACCCTTATACCCATCATTTTGAGAGGGCTTCCAGAGAGAATTTTGTGAGAGAAAATCCTAGAGAAAAACAAGATTGGTTCATCCCCAATCTTCATCTAAAGAAACTCTACAAATTCCTCTACTCTCTTCCTCTCCATTGTCATACCCTTGAGAGGTCATTTACCAAACCCTTATCTCACCACACCCACGTCTGTGAGAAGGTCCATTTGGTGTTTTGGGAAGCAGTTTGGAAAGGAACCAATATACATTAGTTGATGCTATGGTCAAGTAGCGGAATCCGGGAAGCTAAAGAAGAAATAGGTTCGGCGTAACCTCGTTGGAGCAAGAAGCTTGGAGGGCTTAGGTACTTAGGTAGATTAGGCTTGGAGGGTCTTCTGCTGTTCATGTATCCCAACTATATTCTTTAGTGGATTTTATCACCGCTTGGAGGGCGGCGGAGAGGTTTTACGCCGAGGACTTCGGTTTCCTCTTCGATAACACATCGTGTGTTGTCCGTGTGTTTACATATCTCTTTCCTTTATCTTTGCCTTATATTTACTGTTGTGGATGTGTTTATATTTGGCATAGATTGTTTTATCAATTCCATTATAAATTTGTTATCATATTCCGCACATTAATTGTTTGATAGAAAGCTTGAATTGGTATTTTTGTATCTGGAGGTCTAAACGTTCAAGGGTGTTTCATACCCATATTGAACTTTCAAGGTGGAAGAGAGCTAGTTATATAGTTCGATTCTCAATGCTGTTTCTTTGGATAATCGTTTTGACTGGTGCCAACAACGGTTTACAACGATTCCCTTGCTTGACTGTGCCATGGTTTGAAGGTTGAACTAAGTTGGAAAAGATCAAATTTAGTTAAACTTCTCATTTTGTAGGTCTACTTCTAAATTTCTAAGGGTGGAATTCCCTGGCATTCGATTAGCCAAAGAAGAAAGAATGAAAATGACTAGCATCCGTAGTCATTTTGGCTGCAACTTTGCAGTTAAACGATCAACAATTCAACATACAGGAAATCCAAACATGTAGAAATTTAGCTATTGTTTATATAAAACATAATTATAATTAACATATATAAAATGCGAGACATTGCTATAATATTATGATAATATATATGGAAGATATGACATAGCTATAATATTATGATAATAATTATGGAAGATATAAAGAAGATGAATAGAGAAAAAGAAAAAGAGTCAAAACACAATAAATTAACGTGGTTTGACTGCCTTAGGAGCCTGTGTCCATAATTGAAATCTTTTGATGACTACAGCTTTACCATTAAATTTAATATATATATATATATTAGAATGAACCCATTGAATTATTGACTAACAATAAATAAACCAATATTACAATACTAGAAATACAAGTAGAACTAGAACTAATTACTTAGCTTGCACTCTAAGTATGATTTGATACAATTAATGACCTAGACTAGAGTTATATAACAGACTTTATGATAATATGTATGAGAAAATATCAAGAAGGCAAAGGGAGAAAAAGAGAATGAGTACGTCCACCATGGGAATCTTAATTTTGAAGACTGCAGTTTCACTATCAAGCATTTTTTTTAAAATGAAATAAAATTAGAATAAACTCATTAAATGGTATTTACGGCTAAATCATTTACTAACAATAGACAAACCAATGTTGCAATACTTTAACCACAAATAGGATTAGATACAATGACACCCTGAACTAGAGTTATATTACAAAGTTTGGTCTTGATTAGGATTAAGCTTTGATTAATTCTAAATGTATTTTTGGATTTAGATTGAACTAGAGTTATATTATAGACTTTGGTCTTGATTAGGATTGTGCTTTGATTAATCTGAAATGTATTTTAGGATTTAGGTTGAGTAAAAATGTATTAATTAGGAAACATTTTATTTGTATGCCCTATATTATATATATTGGTAATACTAAATATATGCAATTTTGGATTTTCATGTTAATTTTATTTTGGATCTTAGTATATGTCTTACTTTTAGATGGTGAATTTTTTTTTTTTAATACTTTGACCCCTCCAAGATGAAATCCTGATTCCAACTACGCAAAAATCATAGATAAAATCACTTCTTGCATCCAACAACTGAAGAAATGAGAAATAAGCATCTTCTAAACCCACTCCACAGAATTAAGGTCCCATGCTTGTGGAGTCTTCAAACTTGTGAGAGGTCTACTTCAATCAAAATTTAAGTTATCAAAAAAATTGTGTTTCAATTCATTATTCATAAATAATCAGTGCTAAAGAAATAAAGATAGCATTACATAAGGATTAAAATTTGCTGGGATGGAACAATGCATTAAATTGAGATGGGCAAGAATCAAGAAAAGAAAAATGAATTCTTCTCATCATAAAAAGAAAAAAAAAAAAAAGTATGTGCAATAAATTTGAGGTTTGTTATTCTCTTAATAATGAATGATTTACCTATTAAAACTTCATTTGCTTCAGCGTAATTTTTTTTATATAACTTTTCTGGAAAAACTAAGTTAACTAACTACTTATATTTGGTCTATTTAGTTACATTCTTGGAAATTCTCTTTAAAAAAAAATTACCTTTGACTTATATGAAAAACAACTGATTTTCTTACCAAGCATAGTACAACAAAAAGGTCATCAATATCACAACGAAACAAAATTAAACCCCAAAGAACCTTTAACAAAAAATCAAACATACATATCACTTATTTCATATAAAATCCAACAAATATTTCAAGTATTTCACATTCATACACATCGTCCACTCATTTCTTGCCTATTTGAAATAAAATTCTAACAAATATTTCAAAAGAAAATCAAATATGAAGTTTGTCATTCTCCTAATTATGAATGAGTTACTACAAAGCCTATTAAGCCAATTAAAGCTCCATTTGTTTCAGCATAAAATATATTGCTGGATAATTTTTTGGTTTGACCAAGATTTTACATTGTTGCCCGCTCAAAAACAAGGAAAATATTTGTCTTGAGGATGTTTTACGTCATGCCAAACAGCCTTGAAATTCGTGGTTTTAAAGAAAAACGTGTTTTATTTTAGTCCAATATTTTCAATTCATTTCTACTTTGGTCCCTATTTTTTAATTTTATCGCATTTAGTTTCTAAAATAAAAAACGCGTTCTATTTTAGTCCCTACCATGATCTCACTAATGAAAATTACCTACGTGGCAAACGGAGTGTATAGTTGGCACATTAAATGTTGACATCAACATTAAAAATTTTTATTTAGCATTTAAAAAATGCCATGTCATTTTTTAAAAATTAAAATATTAATTTATCAATTTTAACTAAATGAAAAAAAGGAAAAAACAGAAATAAAAACCAAAAGTCATATAGATTGAGATCTAGCTTTAACTTGAGTAAGAACAATAAGATCACAAACACAGAAAATTCAAAACCCAAAATCATCAGTCAGTTATCTCAAAAAAAAAAAAATCAAATTCCGGTCAACACAAAATTAAACGCAAATATATCCAAAATAAAACCCCTCACATCACACCAAAACATCACAAGCTGATCAATTTTTTTCTACTTTCACACCACACGGCCAAACTTTCAGCTCAAACTTTATCTCTCTAAGGTCTTTGGATCTTGGTTTAATGGGTTTGATATGGGTTAGAAAGAGAGAGGATGAGTTGGTTTGGTCCGGGTTAGAGGGAGATGTTGAGATCGATTGCTATCACGGCATGGCTGGCGGCGACATGTGGGTTTAAGATCAACCAAATGGGGAGTGATTTAAGAACTGTGGTGGTCGGGTTCTGGGTTTCAAAGTGGTTTTGGCGATTGAAGAAATGTGGGTTTTTATTTGGGTTCGTTCAAAATATCGATCTGGTTTTTATTTTCCTGCTTAATCTGGGTTTTTTCTCTCATCTAACATTAGATGTTTTTGGGTTTTGAATTTTCTGGGCTTGTTTTCTTGTTTGTTCTTCCCCAGTCTTTTTGTCTTTCTCTTTCTTTGACACAATCATTCTCTAAAAGCTCTTTGTGGGGGTGTCAATGGTGAATCTGAAGTCAACATTTCTAAAGGTATACTCAGTTCTAAAATTAGAGCTCCTTGAAGGCTCTGCTTTTGAGTGGACAAATGATTCTTGTCAATGGGTCGAGTTGTTTCGTTTCCTTTCCATCTCATATTCCAATATTGTTTCTCATTTGCTTTCTCACGAGAGATTTGAGTTAATTGATACTGTTAAAAGAGTCTTGGAAAACATTGAGATGGTAAATGGTAATATTCATGTACTAAGAATTAAGAATTGTACCTTTCAAAAAAGGAAGAAGAAGAATTGTAGATCTAATGTTAATTTTTTGGGTTTTAAATTTTTCGGGTTTGTGTTCTTGCTCAAATGTTTAATGTGTTCATGTTTAATTTATCAATTTTATCTGGGTTTGTCAAGATTGTTGGCATGAATTCTAATGCGTTCATGTTTAATCTGACGTGGATCTGAAGTTTAAACAATGTAATAACAAAATTATGTATTCAACTATTCAAAATTATGCGTTCATGTTTAACTATTACATTGTTATTGTTTATTAATTCTTTTCAACGTAAAGTCGTAAAGTATGTATTCTTTATTAACGAAAATTATTAAACTTGCAAGTTGTTTACATAAAATCTCTCTCTCTCTCTCTCTTTCTTTGAAGTAATAGTTATGTATTCAACTGATGCATAAAATATTGGAAATAGAATAATTTTATATATATGAACACCGGATTCTTCATATTTGAAGAACTAGGCAATCCCCATCCCCCACTTGTTCAAAAAAAACCTTAATTATAAAATAAAATAATGAATCAATATTATTCAACGTATTGTGAAGTTTACATTAGTTACATGGGGGTTAACAACCAAACTTACTTGATATGGTTGTTCCCCAAGCAATAAAAAGGAAATTTTACATAAATGAATTAAGGAAAGGCCACATGAACTTTAAGTTCACCATGGCTATCTCCTATATATTTTGCTGAACATTAAATGTGAATATAGTCATGAACTCTAATCTTGGTCAAGAGTTTTGATGGCAGAGAAAACCGCTAGTGGCAAATGCCGTTGTTCCGACCAGGGATGTTAGTGCATGGATTGGTACCTGAGCCAGTGACAGGACCCCGTTGAAAAGACTGAAGCAAAAGCCTTTCTTTCTTCAACCATTGTTCTCCTTCCAATGGCCTCGTTGCACCAACTTGTGGAGAAGCAAATAAAATGGTAACAATAAGCAGCACTGTCAAAACATTTTTCCAGATGTGAGAGAAACCCATCTTTGTAAAAACAACAACAACAACAACAAAATATTATGAAGGAAAGTGTGTCTATATTCTTTGTTTTGAGCTAATTAAGGTACTTTGGAAATAAATAAGTTTTTTAAGATGGCTTCAGAAAGGTGAAGAAGAGCTACTTATCTAGTATATAGTTTGTTTCTTTATATTTTTCCTTTGGATAAACATTGACTATATAATGGCCACAACGGTTTACTATGGTTTCCTTTGTTTGACTGAGCCATGGTTTGAAGGTTGAACTGAGTTGGAATGGATCAAATTCAGAAAATGCCCTCTTTCGTAGGTATACTTTCATATTTCTACGTATACGTGTTGAAATTAAACCCCTCGCATACGATTAGCAAAAATAAGAAAAAGAAATTGACAGTCTGTACTTCTGAAACCCATTTTGTGGCTAAACGATTAGTATACAGGAAATCCAACAAAATCAGAACATCAATAGGCCTTGGAAATTGACTGATAATTGAGTTCGGCTAAAGTATTTGTAAAGCCATATAAGATCCTACATTTACAGCAATTTAACTATTAGAAAAGATAAAACATAACTCTAATAAGAAATAGAAAATGTGAGAGAAAGCCACAGCAACAGAGTTAGGAAATTAAGTAGGTTGTGCACGGCTACATGGCACACGTGTCGCACGTGCCCTTGCTGCGACCAGGGATGTAAGTGCTTGGATTTGGACCAACCCCGTTGAACAGACTTACGCAAAAGACTTTCTTTCTTCAACCATTGATCTCCTTCCAATGGTCTCATTGCACCAACTTCTGAAGAAGCAAATAAAATGGTACTACGATTGTCTTGCTTGACTGAGCCATGGTTTGAAGGTTGAACTGAGTTGGAAAGGATCAAATCCAGTTAAACGTCTCCTTTTGTAGGTTTACTTCTAAATTTCTAAGGGTAGAATCCCCTGGCATACGACTAGCCAACAAAGAAAAAATGAAAATGACTAACTAGCCATCTATAGTTTTGAGGCCAAATTTGTAACTAAACGATGACTATTGTTTAGCTATTGTTTATATAAAACATAATTCTAATTAACATATATAAAATGCGAGACATAGCTATGATATTATAATAATATATATGGAAAATATAAAGAAGGCAAAGAGAGAAAAAGAGAATGAGTCAAAACACAATATATTAATGTGGTATATACAGCTTAAACTTCTTCTTCTTCTTTTTTTTTTTTTTTTTTTTGGTTTTTTAATTAGAATGAACCCATGAAATTAGTCAAAACACAATATATTAATGTGGTATATACAGCTTAAACTTCTTCTTCTTCTTTTTTTTTTTTTTTTTTTTGGTTTTTTAATTAGAATGAACCCATGAAATCATTGACTAACAATAAATAAACCAACGTTACAATATACTTGAACTACATATAGAACCAGAATTACTTTGCTTGTGCTTTAAGTTTAAGTAGAATTAGATTCAATGACCTGGACTAAAGTTATATAACAAACTTTGGTCTTGATTGCAAGGGATTGAGCTTGATACAATCATAATTCATAAATGTATTTTGGAATTTAGGTTGAGTGGAAATGTATTAAGAAACATTTATTTTCATGTCCTATCTTTTATATGTATTCTGTTAATATTAAATATATACTAGTTTGAATTTTCACTATTTATTTAGTTTTTAATATTAGCATCTTTTTTTTTTTAAATGGTGAAATTTGTTTTTCATTCTTTGAGCCCCATCAGAAAGATGAAATCCTAATTCCAACCTTGCAAAAATTATAGATAGTATCTCCTAAACCCACTCCACAAAATGAAGGTCTCATGCCTATGGGGTCCATAAATTTGTGAGATGTCTACTTCAACCAAAACTTAAGTAATTAAAGAAGTTGTGAAAAAAGTTGTGTTTCAACATTATTTATATATAGTCATTTTGCTGGAAAAAAAAAATAGAAATAAGATTACATAAAGACAAAAATATGCTTGGAAGGAATGATGCTTCAAATTAAGCATCAAAGCTCTACAAAAGTTAAATGAATCAAGAACAGAAAAGAAATTCTTGTTAATTATGAATGAGTAACCTATATTAAGACTTTATTTGTTTCGGCGTAAAATATTTCATTTGAACATTTTTTAAGAATATAAACTACCTAATTTTCTTATCAATCATACTACCTCTAATAAGTTGTCAATAATACAACAAACCAAAATCAAATTCCAAATAACCTTAAAAAAAATAAAACAAATATCACCTATTTCATATAAAATAATAAAATCCAGCAAATTAAATATTTCACATTCATACACATTGTCTATGCATTTCTAGCCTATTTGAAATAAAATTCTACCAAATATTTCAAAGAACTGTAAATGTCATGCCCCAAACCCGAAAGGGTCCAAAGCATGAAAAAAAAATCTCAAAGGTACCTGTAGATTTTGTTTCTTTTGACAATTCAATCCAAATATGAACAATTTTTAGATCTCTTAACACAACCGGATTAACCTAGTTAAATAGCCAAGTGATTAACTTAGTCAAATTATGTAAATCTAGGTTATTACAATTAAAACAATCATATCAAGTATATAGCAGCGGCAATATAAATAACTCAAAAATATGATGACCCAGGAAAACCAAACCGTTAAAAAACCTAGGGAGAATTTAACCTAGCTATCCTCAAGGTAAACTTGAATCCACTATCTTGAAAGAATCGAAGTTCATGCAATAAGACTTACAAGCCCCCACACTCAACTTCTTATTACTACCCACCAGTAGAACTTACTGACACAACCACGTGCAAGCTCCGAGACCACGGACTTCTTCTTTCTTGGATTCTCCAGCAAATACAAGCACTCCCGCTTATGTATCTTTAAGTTCTTATGGTAGCAACTGAATGATCATCAAGTTCTTGAAAAAATCTCCTCCTTGATAATCCTAAGCTTGTGTGAAGGAAAGCTCCTCACAGATCTCACAAGAGATTCACACAAACAGCAATATGAGCAACCTCTAAAACTTGGCTAGGGTTTGCATTATATACCTAGGGCAAAAACATAAAATCCTAAACATTTTAAGAGTTAGGGCTAAGTTGAAAATTCTGCAGAAAAAACGCATCTACCCTATTTTCGATTGATCGAGCCTAAGCTTCGATCAATCGAGCCTTAGGCTCGATCAATCAAGCCAAGTCGAGGCACAATGAATTTTACATCAGCTCGATTTTAACTTTACATAAACAACACTACTTTGAGCAAGTCTAAACAAGACTAAATAACTTGTTTTGATCATGGTTTACCAACAATACATATTAAAGTTCTAAATACATGAACTCCTAAGTCTTTAGAACCTAACAAACTCTCCCTTTGGCAATCCATGACAAAACACAACTAAAAGCTCAAAGTTTACAAAATAAAGCCCTTTACATAACAAATCTACTCCTAACTACTATCCATCAGTTGCAAGTGTAAACAGCAGCTCAATTGAATCAACCTGTATTTCCTAAAATACTCAACAAATGCATAAACGCATGTGTGGAAAATACAAGTAATCAAAATAAATTCTTGATTTCATTAAAACACAAAATAAAGACATATATCAAACGAATAACCCAAAAATATAAGTCAATAAGCAGTGAAACAAAAAACAAAATAAATGTATCTCCCTTTAACATGAAAAGCCCAACAAAAATACATCTACAGCTAAAAGAATGTAAATACAAGATGCAGCTCCTAGATACAATCTAATCACCACAGGCTTCAAAGAAACAAAAGCATCCCCTATCAGCAAAAACTCTATAAGCTAATCCAAAAGCTACTCCCCCTTTTTGTGACGGAATGTCAAAGGGCAATCATAATCCATCATCAAAAGGAGGTGGCGAAGGAGATCGTTTGAAATGTGCCAACTCTGCACGCAAAGCACGAACCTCATCGAGCAAGTCCACCTAAATCTGTCCATGAGCCGCCTGAACAGTCAAGACATGATCCAACGTACGTCGAATGTCTGAATCATTCGAAGTAGTCGGTGGAGGAACATCAGCAGCAACAGCAGCACCAGACACCTCAGCCTGTGCATCACCTGTAGAAGAGGAATGAGGGGGTACAACACCAAAAGACTGAACACGAGGAGGCCTCAAATGTGCAGCCCTTAGATGAAGAAAAGAGACACCTATAGGACCAGTAACATGTACAGGCTCAAACGTGGAGAAACCATCTAAACCGAAAAACAAAAAAATCCTATGAATGAAGATAGGATAGACAAGAGTGTGATCAACAACACTACTCCTATGAATCTTATTTAAAGAACGAAGAAACAGATGAGGAAAAGAAATAGAAGTACCAGAGACAAGGGCATATAAAAACACACATCTCTCAAGAAGGATGGTGTGGAGATGAGAGATAAGCCACAAAAAATGACACGCTATCCTAAGAAAAAGATAAGTAGTCTAAGGGAGCTCAGCGGACGTGATTTGAGGATCAAAACCCTATTGGATAGAAGACCCAGTAATGTATGACATGACGTCATCAAGGGGTGGAGACTCCTCATAAGGATAGTCAGGCTGCCTAACGACCGGGACCCCAAGAGCCTCAGCTACTACCCTAGGGGTAATGGTGAACTTAACACCTCATATCCAACTCCTAACAAGGGTGTTGGAATCATAGACGTGACAAGAGAGGTTCGAATAGAACTCTCTAATCAGGGAGGTCGGAGGTGGATGATTTATCTCCAACAGGGAGAACTAACCTCGACTCTCAAAGTTTGCCCTAACGGCAGGATCTAACTCATCTAGCAGTACAGAATGCTCAACCCAAATTTTTCTCTTACTGTTCAGCTTATCAAAGGCTTTTCTGCTTTTGTCATTCCTAAACAACTCACTTCTAGAGGGAAACTCAAAAGAAGTGGAGGTAGTCTTATGGGCTTTAGTCTTCCTAGGCATGTTGCTAAGGAAAGGACAAAGACACAAAGTAGGAACAAAAGAACACAAAAAAAAAAAAAAAAAAAAAAAAAAAAAAAAAAAAAAAAAAAAAACCAAGAACAGACTACAAGTTAGCACAAAACAGATATAGATCAAAAATCTAGATGATGCATGAACAATTTTAAATTTCATGATGCATGCTCTAATGCAGTGAAACTAGGTTCAATTTAAGTTCAAATTCACAAAATTAGTTTGAGCATAGAGTTTCTAACAAAAACCCCAAAAATTTGAAAACCACTTGTATGTTCTTAAAGAAATTTGACCAATTGATCATCACACAAGTTAGAAAATAGATTAGAATGATCAATTACAGCAATCCAACAAGCCAATTTCATCAATTTTAACCCAATTGATCAAAAACCCCAAATCGGATATATTCAAGCCCTAGAAAATCCAATTTCTCATAAATCACAAAATTGATCAAATTATACATCAAAGATCATGTTTATAACATTCAATAACAAAAACCCATTAATCAATTGTGAAAGAAAAGATCAAAAACACCAAAAACTCCAAAATTTTCATTGGTCTGAAAATAACACTTAAATGCATGAATTTATGCATGAAATCATGAAAATAAATGAAAAAGAATGTGTAAAAAGGTCTTACTGGTGTTGGGAGAGGAAAACCTTGCAAGAAATTTGGAGGAAAACGACAAAAAATAAAGGTGGGGCCTAGTCCGAATCGGAGAGAGAGAGAGAGAGAGAGAGAGAGAGAGAGTTGAAAACTTTTTGAAAAAGATGTTTGAATAAGTCAAATCTGAGTTTTTAAAAAAACTTGATTCACGATTTTCTATTGATCGAAAATCAATTTCGATTGATCGAAACAAACAAAGGCTCACCTTAATTTTCAATCGCAATTTCGATTGATCGAAGAATAGATTCGATTGATTGAAATTGTAAAAAAAATGAATTTTTGAAAATCAACAGAATTTGATGCAACCTCTCCTCAAAGCATTGAAATAATGTATAACATGCATGAGTATGAGATGAAATGATTTTCACAAACCCAATATTTAAACCCAGTTTTCCAAAATTAAGATTTTCAAACAAACTCCCTTTGAATTCTCAAGCAACAACTCTGTTTTGCATAAAACTCAATGTATTTTCCAACTTGGTTGGTCAGACCAAAAATACACACAATAACATGTACAAAGTTTAGCAAAGAATAACTTGTGTAGTGTGTGTAACTAGCAAAAACTTGAAATATATGTGAGGTGATATGTGAATAGAAATTAACCACAAAGTCTACAAAATTCATCACATAGAATTTAAAAGAGATTATCATCTAAGAGTTACATCATATAACTCCCACATCTCTTAAATCATAAGCTTACAATCATGTAAGTTTCTTAATTTGCCTCATAATGTACACACCAATTTTATTTGATCAGAAACTTATTAATAATAACCAAGATAATGTACATACCAATTTTAATTATTTGATTTAGCTTTAGATCTAATAATGTACACACCAATTTTAAGTATTTAAACCGAGACTACACCTTATATTCTTTTTGTGCAAGTGCTACACTTTCTCAAGCACAGAATCTTACGATATGCACTAAGGTGTTCATGATTAGCTAGTAAACAGTGGTGAGATGGTTATTTATGAATTTCTCAAAAAGTTCAAGTCCGACAATCAAAGACATGTGACATCAAGATCAAGATCATGTAATCAAAAACTATAAACATCTTTCCCACACAATATGCACTATAAAGTTTCAACTAGTAAGGTGCAATAGATAAGCTCATCAAAGTTAAATAAGGTACAAAGACATGTTATGTGAAAATAAATTGACCAACCTTGTTTTAAAAAACCAAGAGAGTAAATACAAAACACAATTTGCTTCCTTTTTTTTTTATTAAAAAAGAGGAAACAAAAGCAATCCTAGAATGAAATGTATGAATATTATGCAATGCAAATCTTAAAAACAAAAAGGTAAAAGAAACCAAAGAACAAAGGTCACAAAAGATAGAGCAATGAAGCATAAGAACCATGTCAAAAAGACTCAATTAGATCGAGCCTTTTGCATCCAAAACCTCTTAGATGCATTACGAGCATTGGAGTTCATATTCACATTAGAGTGGTTTCCAACTCCGGGATTGGAATAAAGGTTTAAAGCCTTTACCAATTCACCAATAAGTGTCATAGGATCTTATGCTTGAGGCACAGGCACTTTCAGCTATTTGCTCGCTTAGCTACTTGCAGCTTAAAACAATTTGGACAAATGTGTCTAGACTTTCCACAAAAATGACAAACCCAAACAGGTTTACCATGCATCTTGTCCTTAGTAAGGGTAGACTCCTTAGGTTTAGACTCTTTCAGATCAACCCTAATCTTCCTAAGAGGTGTGACCTCTACAGGTTTAGCAGACTCACTCACAACCTCACTCACAAGAGGTTTAGAGGAAGAAGAAAGAACAAAGTTTGTGGAATTTGGTGCAGCCACAGAGATGCTTTTAACAAAACCTAATCTAGATTTGTCAGAAGGAGCCTTTTGAACACTTAGCATTTGATCAAGTTTAGAACTAGCAAATCTAGCAATAGATAAATCATATTCTAAAGATTTAACTTTATCAAGCAAGAACATATTCTCAGTTTTCACATTGTTCAAAAGATCATTAACATCAACCAAATTAGCAAGCAAAATTTTCTTTTCAAGCTCAAGAGAAGCAATTTTCTTTAAGCCTAATTCAACATTCATGGCATCCTTTGCAGTAATTTTGTAAAGTTTATTGTAAACTTCTTGAAGATCTACATCCTCAGAGAGTTCCCCATCAGAAGGGTTCTCTTCAACAGATACACTTTCATTTATTACAGCAGTAGCAGTGAAAGCAATAAAGTTTCCCTCCTCGTCACATCCAGACTCATCATCAGAAACTTCATTATCACTAAGGGTTACAGTCATAACCTTCCCCTTAGACCTCAAGTATGTGGGACATTCAGATTTCATGTGACCATATCCTTGACATCCAAAACACTGAGTACCCATAGAATTTTTTGAAAATTGACCAACTTTTTCTCTAGGTTTTTCATTGTTATTAACCTTAGTGGGATCATTCTTCCTAAAACTTTTAGGTTTAGGAGTGTTTGTACCTCTTGCCCTTCTGTTACTATTCCTAAGAAAGTTTCTAAAATTCTTGGCAAGGTAAACAATCTCTGTAGTAGAGAGCTCATCATCAAATTTACTAACATCAACATCATCAACTGACTTAAGAGCCATTGACTTGAATTTGTTAGTTTTGGGTAAGTTCAATTCATAAGACTGAAGAGATCCTACAAGTTCATCAACAGGGATGGAGTCCACATCTTTGCTCTCAATGATGGCAGTCACTTTGGGTCTAAAGTCCTCAGTCAAAGATCTAAGAATCTTCCTAACAATTTTAGGATGATCATAGATTTCACCCAGATTATATGCAAAATTAACAATGTCATTTAGCTTAGCATAGAATTCATCAAAAGATTCATCATCAGACATCCTTATGCTTTCAAATCTAGATGTTAACTACTGTAACTTATTAATTTTAACTGCCTTAGTGCTTTCATGCACAGTCTGGAGGATTTTTCATGTAGTGTGAGCAACCTCAACATTAAAAATTCTCTTAAATTCCTCCATAGAAACAGTGTTAAAGATGGCATTCATAACTTTGCTATTGAACCCAGCTGCTTCTTTTTGAGAAGTTTGCCACTCATTCACAAAAGTAATGGGCTTCTCCCATCCATATTCAACGAAATTCCAAATTCTCTTATCAATTGATTTCAGGAATGCTTTCATCCTCACTTTCCAATAAGTATAATTATTCCCATCAAAGTGAGAAGGAATAACCAGAGAGTGTCCGTGTTCCATGATAACAGGGGTCAAGGATCAGCTCAGAGATCAAGAGATCTACAACAAGAGAGCTACCTATTCTGATACCACTTAAACAATTTTTAGACCCCTTAACACAATCAGATTAACCTAGTTAAATAGCCAAGTGATTAACTTAGTCAAATTATGCAAATCTAAGTTATCACAATAAACCAATCATATCAAGTATATAGTAGCAGAAATATAAATAATACAAAGATATGATGATCCAGGAAAACCAGACCGGTAAAAAATCTGGGGAGGATTTAACCTAACTATCCTCAAGGTAAACTTGAATCCACTATCTTGAAAGAATCGAAGCTCATACAATAAGACTTACAAGTCCCCACGCTCGACTTCTTATTGCTACCCACCAGTAGAACTTACTGACACGACCATGTGTAAGCTCTGAAACCATAGACTTCTTCTTTCTTGGATTTTTTTAGCAAATACAAACACTCCCGCTTGTGTATCTTTAAACTCTTATGGCAGCAACTGAATGATCATCAAGTTCTTGAAGAAATCTCCTTCTTAATAATCCTAAGCTTGTGTGAATTGACACAGCACAAAACTTCTGAAGATGCTCTCATGAAATTACATACTATATATTTCTCAAAATATCTCAACATGAAACTTTGCACTATACACTGTGAACAATAACAACACCGTTTCAAACCAAAAAATCTAACACAAGGCCACATGACAATCTGCAAACACAAAGCCAGAACTAATCTGCAAACACAAAGCCGGAATTCATCTACCGACATAAAGCCAGAACTCATTACCGACACAAGGCCGGAACTCGTAACCATCACAAAGATGGGTGCTAAGATACCAATGTCACACAGACTATAGTATCTAGCTGGGTAATCACCAGGTAATCACATGTCACAATCCAAAAGTAAAAGCATAAAAAGCTCACAGTTTACATAAAATCAAAACGTAGTTCAATTTCAGGTAGTTTCACAAAAACCTTTGAAATATCCAAAATATTCATAAAGTTCTCAAAGCCTTCAAACTCATTTCTTGTCAAGAAGATTTTGTATCAATTTTCCTAAATATCAAAGCATCTTTAATTTTGCAAATAATGCAATAAGAAATAAAATTTATTCTCAAGAATTTAATCAAAGATGCAAATCTTTTTCCATACTAACAAATCATGCATTTCCCTATATGCATTGCCAAATATGATACCATTTTCACAAATAATCACATATATTAAAGTTACAACATAAAACTTTCTAGGAAAATATAGTTTCCATAAACAATTTCCCAAAATGTGTTTAACCCAAAAATAATGTTTTATGCAACATGGTTATTTTCCAAAAATATCCCATTAAAAAGCTACTTACCATGTAACCCACAAAAACCTTATTTTCCAAGATCCAAATAAGATTAGCTAGAACCTAAACAATATCAAGCAAACTTATCACAATAAACATAAAGCTTGACATTGCATCTAGCTATAAATTAGAAATTGCTAACTAAGAAATTAATTAGGCAAGCTAAGTATTTAACCTTACAAATAATGTATTCCACTTTCAAAGTTTCTCAACAATTTCATTACAAGGCATAGACTCCAACTTATCATCATGTCATTCCAAGCTGCACTTTTACCATAAGAGATCCTAAAACTTTATGAATTTCTTCCTCAATATACATGTCATTTTCAAGAGACCCATGAAACAACAACATATATAACAATACCTACCATTACAAACTCCACATGTAAATCCCCCACTAACTCCAAATACACAATAAAAATTAAATTCATCAACTATTTCATATTTGAAAGCCAAAACTCCCAAATCTTCACCACTTAGCTAACAACCTTTGCAAAAATCATAAACCCACTCATCAAATACATCCACCATGTTAGGACATATGTAATTCACTTATTAGGAACATATGTCACTATTTTATATAATTGGCTAATCTTTTGACAAAACGCACTTTACTTGTATTTAGGTAGATTTAGGATGTATTCAATACTTCAAGAAACTTTGTTTCAAGATCAAGTGTTGAAACCATGCAAGTCTATCCAAGTTTCAAGCCAAGAAAGAGTCTGTCATTAAAGCTCGACAACTAGCCATCTGTCGAGGTTTAAAAAGTTGATCAGCCTCGTGGCTTGACAACAAATCGACAGCTAGGCATCTGTCGAGGTTTAAGAAAAACAGATTTTCAGTTCTGTTTTAACTTTAATCCATGGTTATGTGTTTGAGTTTTCTTTTCTCACAACCCTAAACATATAAAATGATTATTTTAAGGGCCGTAAAAAGAGACACAAGTTGCACAAGTATTGTCAAGCAAATTGTGACCGAAGACAGAGTTTTTCCCTAGTTCATCATTCTTGTGAAGAAGTTGCTGTGTTTATGCACCGTAGGGTTTTGTGACCAAATATCTTCTGGATCTTTATCGTTTGGATGAACTGAAAAAATTTGTAGCTAACAACCTTCTCTAGTTGGTGATTGAAGTCGCGTACTGGGATTCGCGCAATTGGTTAGTCACGTACTAGGAGCCGTGCATCAAAAGGAGAAATTGTCACTACAGAACAAGTCCAATTGGGTATTGGGATAAGGGTTCAACTATAGGTTTGTATAAGGTACTGAGATTCCTTTACTTGTAACCACTTGTTGTAATAATAGTAGAATTTTGGGAGTGGTGACTTTAAAATCACCCGGTGGGGGTTTTTGCCGTATTAGTTTTCCCCATTTGTAAATAAATTATCGTGTCAATTTATTTTCCGCTACAAACTTAGTTTAATTGGTGATTTTTTTGTGCTACCATGCGTTTGCATGTTAATTTGATTAATTAATAAACTTAGCTAATTAATCAATTAATTCATCATAAATGGTCAATACGTTTTTGGCCTATCACACCAAGACCAAAACCCATATATAAAAGCGCATAAATATCAATTCTAATGCTCATAAATCATATGGGTATTATTATTAAAGCTTAGAAAACATAACTTCAAGCGAAAGTATATAAACCCACCAAAAGATTAGGAGTCTTACCTTAAATCAGAAAAGATAAAGGTGCCTTAGAGGTTCTTAGAGAGTTTTTCGATAATCTTACTGAAAAATGATGGTGGATGTGGTAGTGTGGAGTGGGTACCGTGGGAAAGTGTGAGAGAGCGAAAAGAGGAGTGTGTGTTTGTGAGAAAAAGAAACAAAACAAATGAAGAAGATAGGTGGCCAGCTGAGAGAAGAGATATTTATAAGTGTGTGGTGTGTGGTAGGGAAATAAGGGGTGGGTGGGTCACATGTGACTCCTTAAAAATCTGACCCTCCTTTATTTATTTATTTATTTATTTTATATATATATATATGTATATATAAAATTAACAATTCCAGTCTTTATATAAAATGATTTTCAATCACCAACAATCTCTCAAACTAAGTTTTTGAAATGTGCAGGTAGAACATTAGAGAGAAAGCAATATTGTCAGAAACATATGTCACTCACTGAAATAGACATCAAATGTCAATGTATATCTTAAAAAGCCATTAAGAAAGAAAGAAAAAAGAACAACTACTTGGGTCAGCAAGCATGCAATAATAAATTCAACAATTGAAAAAAGAAAAAAAGGACCACTAGAGGAGACAATTTTCCTATTGTTGAGGTCTAAAAAGAAAAAAAGAAAAAGTCACAATGTCACATTAAGGCCAAAATGGCACAAGAGTTGAACTCCATGAAAAAAAAAAAAAAAAAAGACTTGAGCCCGCAATAAAGAAAAAATATGATAGACCAACCATATTAAGAGATCTAAGGAAGAACCTAGACCCACAATGATGGGCCTTAGAATTCATAAAACAAAGGGAAGAAGAAAAAAGGCCAGCCCACCAAGGTCAGAAAATCACTAGGTAGTCCAGTGGTAAGAACTGGGCCGAGATAACCAAGGACTGCCAAGGGCTCGGGATCCTTGGGACGTGTAGTAAAGCAGGGATGAGATTAAGACAGCTCAAAAAGAGTGCCAAGAAACACAAGGAATGAGAACATATACGTCCCTATCAGCCACCTAATGATGCAGAAAGGAACCAGAAAGTTTGGAAACCAACAATTTATGAGCCAAGGGCTGATACCTCGAGGAACCTAGAAAAAAGAACCATGAAGGGAAGTAGCTGGGAAGACTTTCAACCTAGCAGGAAAGATTCAGCTCACTTGGGAAAAATGACAAGAGGAAAGGTAGCCAAAAGTTAAGTCTGAAAAAGGTAAGAGGCCTTGAAGAAAAAAGGACCAGAAATTTTCTCTTTAAGGACACCCTAGAATGGAAGGTCAGTAAGAGACTTTTGGGGAAGAAGCACCAAAAGGAGAAAATTATGAGAAATAAGAAAGGGACCAATCATCAATGTTGCTAGCACAACATTGGGTCTAGCACCCAAGAGAGAAAATGGGGGAGGGGGGGATTAGTGATACCCTGGAACCTTAGGATGACACTATACAAGGGGGAAGCAACCAACAAACAAGGGGGCATTGAGCAATGGTGAATTAGAGTAGAATTATTGAGAAAACTTTGTTAAAATTCAAAGAAAGTAAGAAAAAAAGAGGGAAACACTATCTGGTATCCTCAAACAGCCACTAGAGAATACATCTGGATTCAAAGGGATTCAAACTTTGCAAGTCATAGAGGCCTGAAGAGCCATCTAAGTTTGTGATTTTTGAACTTATTTAGACCTTTGATACGTCCTAGTGAGCATGATGTATTACACAATTGAAAAATTAATGAAATATTATATAGTATCTTAAGGACCCCTAACGTTTACTTTGTGTCTTTCTTTATCTCATTGCCCTTTTATTGTTTCTTTCTATTTAATGCATATATTTCTTGTTTGCTAATATGTATGTGTTATAAGATTCCTGCTCTATGCACCATTTGGTTCGTAATCAGCCCATTTAGCTGCGGTGAACCAAACCCAGTCCCTTAAAACAACAAGTAAGAGAGCTCAAGGTCCTTGTTTCTACTTGGGCTTGGGTACTATCCAAAAAAGGACCCTCACATTTTGGCGACTCCACTGGGGACTAGGTAAAGGAGAGGGAAGAAGCAATCCCTTTGCAAAGCATGGCTCTGAGACTGAGGAACAGCAAAGGTACCGATGTGCCACTAGCGGCCTCTGAGCCCGTAGGAGAAAATGAAATGGCCTCTAGATAAAGGAACGAGGTACATCTGGTAGAGCAGGAGGTCATATCAGGATAAAGGTGCGCAGGGCAGGAGCTAGACCCTATGGCTCGAATGGCAGAAGTGCTAAAAGATTTGCAACAAGAGATTCGCCTACTTAAAGAGGGCAAGACCCAAGAAATCAGGGATAACGTCCCCCCTGTGGTCAACTAGGATAGAGCCCAACTAGAGAGAAGGTCAGCAGTAGGAGGGGGACCCAACCCCAGTATCTCACGCTAGTAGATGTTAATGCCCTTTTGGACCAAGAAAGGGAAAAGCTTTCGGGGGTCCTTAAGCAATTTTCTCGGGATCCCCCATTCCCACCAAAACTCCTTGGCAAGACTTATCCTAAGGGATATGAACCCCTGAAGTTCCATCCTTTTGATGAAAGAAATGGAAGTGCTGTGGAGCACATGAGTAGGTTCATTCACACCATAAGCCCCTACGCAGGAGACAAGGATTTATGTCTAAGAGAGTTTACTCAGTCCCTAGTGGATAGAGCATATACATGGTACACTACCCTGAGACCTAGATCCATTAAGACCTGGGACAAGATGATGGAGAGGTTCTGTGCAAAGTACTACCTAGGTGAAGACAAGGTCACCTTCTAAAGCCTTCAAATGGTAAGACAAAGGCCTGGAGAGGATCCTGTCCAATTCATCAAAAGATTTAAAGATGTTTACCTAGACTGTTATGGAAATCATGAAGAAAAGGAGCTTATGGAGACTTGCATATCCAACATGCTCTTTGATTACATGTTTAATCTCGAAAATCTATGCATAACCCAGTTTGCTGACCTGTTACAAAGAACTAGGAGGACTGCGCAGACTATAAGAACAAAGAGGGTGCTAGTACCCTAGGCCATGACAGCATCTGTTGGAGAAAAAAGGAAGAGGCTTGAAGGAAAAGTGGTTAAGGAACTACCTGTGATCCTATGCATTGTAGAAGAATTGAATCATGTTTTGGATAAATGGATTGGGGATGGAATTGTCAAGCCATTTACTGTATNTTTTTTTTTTTTTTTTTTTTTTTCATGGAGTTCAACTCTTTGTGCCATTTTGGGCCTTGATGTGACATTGTGACTTTTTCTTTTTTTCTTTTTAGACCTCAACAATAGGAAAATTGTCTCCTCATAGTGGTCCTTTTTTTCTTTTTTCAATTGTTGAATTTATTATTGCATGCTTGCTGACCCAGGTAGTTGTTCTTTTTTCTTTCTTTCTGTAATGGCTTTTTAAGATATACATTGACATTTGATGTCTATTTCAGTGAGTGACATATGTTTCTGACAATATTGCTTTCTCTCTAATGTTCTACCTGCACATTTCAAAAACTTAGTTTGAGAGATTGTTGGTGATTGAAAATCATTTTATATAAAGACTGGAATATGTTAAGTTTTTTTTTTTTTTTTTTTTTTTAAATAATGGTTGAACCTTGAATTTTTTTTCCCCATCAAATTCAATCATCACAACTTTCGGTCTTGGAGAATGTAAATAATTGATTTTTGAAACTGTTTTAGTTATATTTAATTGTGTCATATTTATATAACCTAATGCATATGCATAAATGTATTTACAAATAAACATACATTTATAAATAAACATATATAATTAGATGCATACTAAAATTCCCACCTAAGTTGAATGCTTTTTTATTGTCATTTTTATATTTTTACAAACACTTAAACAGTCTTGCAAGGATATAAATTATTTGGCAAGAGTGCAAATTGTTAATTATTAATATTTAAAATTTTATAATAAAAAAGGAAAATATTTTGTTACTTCCTAACTTAACTTTTGATATTTTGAACAACTGATTGAAAAATTAAGAACATGTACAGCCACTCTATAAACAAATTAATAAGCTATTGATTATTTATCCTTACTAGCAAATGACACGATTTAGATATTTTAATAATTTTTTTGAAGTCAATATGTCAAAATTATGCTCACAATATTGAAATTCTATTTTTAACATAAGGTTTTCATGATCTGTGAAGTCTTTTGGATAAAACTTGTATATCAGGGATTCAAAGGTGAGGTAAAATAATAACTCCATTATATGCTCAATGGATTGATGATTTAATTCTTATAATTGAGAATTTTATTGCAACATGTAAAATTTCTAAACGATAAGGATACTCAATTGTAAAGTAGTCTTGTTGTTAATGATTAAAAAAAACACGTAAACAATTCTTTAGGTGGACTTAGACAACACAACAATATTAAATCCCAAACATTTTAATTTTGAGTGCTAAAATAGCAAAAAACCAAAGTGTCATATCGAATAAATAGTCATAACTATTTTTTTTTTTGGGTTAACTAGGGATTTCTTTTGTTTGGAAGGGCACCGTTGACCATAGATATGGTGGTAGTTTAATTTTTGGGTTTTTGGGGCCATCTTTCAATTTCGGAGGGTTGGTTCTTAAGTTTGGGAGGCAATGTTTGATTTTTTTTTTTTTAACCCAAACTTTCAAATAAAAAATAAAAATAAAAAATCTAAGTCCATGGGGGCGATGGCCCTCTTTGGTCTCTTAGGGTGTGTTTAGTTCACCATGATATACCCATAATGTACCCTTAATGTGATGTGCATTACCTTTTAATGTCACATTAAGATGTTTGATATATTTAATTTTTTTCTAACATTACCGTAATCTAAGATTACAAAATATATCACATTACCTTCTTAATGGAGGTGATCTTACATTACTTGAGGCAAACACCTTAATGTGACATCAAGGTATTGTGCATACATCAAGGACACATCATGAAGAACCAAACACCCCTTAATAATTTTGCCTTTCTTTATTGATTCTATTTCGTTCCATTCTATTATGACTTCAAGCACAATGTAAAGCTTTTTGAGTGTATACTTACAAAATCTTCACCTTGCCAAACAAATGCAACCCACCTATGATGTTTTAAAAGTATGCATCAACCACACAACATTCCTATGTCATTAAATTTCTTGAGGAGTGACGGTAAGTGACGACCAAACATATCGTTCTCAATATAATTAATAAACTAACAAAAACACTTCTTTGATATATAGATAGGTAGTGGATGAAGGGAGGTAGGATTCGAACCACAAATATGAAGCACTATATATATATATATATATAAGTATCATTACTACTAGGCTTTCACTTGAACCTTTACATAAAAGCATTTCGTTAGACAATTTACCCATTTATAAATTGAGGTTTGGTTAAGTTTTTTTTCTTTTTTGATAAATTCAGTAATTACAATGAGAGAGGAGGGATTTGAATCCTAAATATTAAATATTGTCATTGGAAATATTAGGAGGTTTTAGTTAAATTCCAAGACTCTTTGCAAGGTTTGGTTAAGTTAAACATTACAATCTATCATTGTCCAATGTTGGGTGCAATTATGTCTATTTAAATATTGATAAAATCACAAAATTTAATCCACTGATATCATAACTAATGGGTAGTATTATAAGTAGTGACAGAGTTCAGAATTTATCTTTGGGGTAGATAAAAATATGATGACTAAGTTTTTCTTTTTCCTTTTTATTTAATATTTTTCTATTAGGTATAGTTATATAAAAAAAGTATTATATAACTAATTAAAATGTAATTAACTATTTTATACTATAAAAAAATATCTATTAAGTTTGACAAAGGTGTCAATATTGACAAAAAGATTTTATATTTTAACGTATCGCTCTAATCAACAATTATTTATTTAGGCATTAGACAAATAAAAAATTTCCAACAAATTTAAGTAATTGTTGTATATAATTTATGACTAAGGAGATTGTGATTCTATTTAAATGAATTTAACTAACTTTGGACTTTCTTATAAAAATTATATACTTCAAAAATAATAATTTTATTATTCTTTAAAAATATATGTTGGACTAGGATGTGATAGGTCTAGTTAAATTATTTTTTTTTAATTTAAATGTACTTTAAAATTTTTAATCCATACATATTTAGGATTTTTTTTTTCCCCTTAAATTAATGGCTCACGTAGTAATGTGACTGCCACAATTAAAAGAATTTTGTGACAGAGTTATCCTAAAATTTTAAAAAGAATTAAATCCGGTTAGACTAATTTTTTGAGTAATGCAATGCTTTATTACAAAGAAAAACAGAGTTATATTTGAATCTTACATACTATGATCAGGGGGTGTGTCATTGTATCAAATAATTTTTCGTTATGAATAGCCAGTTTGGATGGAAATAGAGGATGGAGGGAGAAGGAGTAGAAGAGAGTCGTCCAAGTTGGCCGAAAGGTTCCTATGTTCCTCCCAGTGATGTGCCAACTTTGTTTTTTTATTTTTTACAATAAAAATTTTCTTTGTAACTCACATTTTCTTTCGTGGTTTATATATATTGTGGTGATAAAGTCACAAGTTTGATTTGAGTAGCCCAGCCAGACACCGAAGACAAATTAACACATCAGCATCAAACCGATTCTGACTTGTATCACTTCATTTGTTCTATTTGTAGTGGGCGCTCACTTGGAACATGTTACTCCACCATAATAAAAAAAATTAGAAATTAAGCTGACTCAGACAACCCTATTGGAAATTTTTTTAGCCAATGCGAAACCGCCACGCAAGAAGCAATTAGATTAGGATGCACCACCACCACAAATTTGGTTTCCATTTGGGGCCTGCTTTATGAATTCTGATCCCCTCATTCAGGCTTCTTGGTCCACTGAAAAGGGTTTATCCATAAAAAAGAAAAAAAGAAAAGGGTTTATCACTTTGCTGCTAACCGATGTGCCATGGTCTTGTACCCCATCCAAGAGTGCTTAATTTGATTGTCTTAATCATCTGAGATCAGATTACTATTGAACAAATTTTTGTGCTGGGTTCAAATAGAAAACACCAACTTATTGATATTCTTTTTTATAGTGATTGTTACGAGTATGGAATATACAGTAAAAATTGTGTTCTCACTAACTAAACAAGATTTCACTATTTTGCATTTTTTTTTTTCTTTTAATCCAGGTTGGACCTATTGCAGTGGTTATCAAGCGCCACTATAGGTCCATCAAACAATTTTTTTTAATAAAATTAGCTTAGATCTATTACGGCAGTTTTCAAGTGCAGCTATAGGTTTTTTTTTTTTTTTTCAAGGTAAGCACAGCAGTCATAGGTCCAGCAAGCTATAGATCAGGGTTTTTAGCATGTCTAGACTTTCTACAAGTCCCTCCCCTTGAAGGTGGCTATATTTAGCTAGCTAAAACAAGCCCTTATTTCTATTGTCAATACTCGATAATAATTCCCATTGATTAACCTTTCAAAGAATGGGTTAAATTAAGGATTACTAATAATAGAGCCCTTGATTGAGTTTCCATATCTACTCTTTAATCCATGCTTTGGCTAGAGCAAACTAGAAGCAATCAAATAAACCTTGAGCTTATCAATTATTTTGCAAGAATGCAATTCAAAATCTCTAAGCCATGCTATGATGGGCGATTTTGGGTGTGGAATAGCTTGGGTGATGAAGGCATGGTGGTGGTGCTACTGCTGCTATCTAGAATCAAAGTCTAGGAGGAGTAGGAGGGTGCGTGGGGTTTGTGGGTTGGTGATGATGGTTTGTAGATCAGTGATGGTAGATCGTGGGTCAGTGATGGTGGATCTTAGGGTTCCAATTTGCAGGATGTAGGTAATGGTTGTATATTGGATATATTATTTTATTGTATTATTTATTATTATTAATGTGTTTAATGTTAAAATAGAAGTTTTGATGTTGGGTGTATTGTAAAATAAGTTGTTAAAATAGATAAAGTAGGTTTTTGAGTTATTAAAAGCTAAAATTTTTAGCTTTCTTACCTGAATGCTCTGATATGAACCATAAACCTAATATAGCGACATATCGACTATCAATGTCAAAGGATAATAACCCATGTCTATATCTGCTAGTGACCATGCATTTGCGTTGGCAAGTCCTAACAATTTGTCAATGCTTATCCCCAGCTCTTACTAATTGACAATGGCATGCCAAGTTTAAAAATTTTGAATTTTCCTGTACCTATGAAATAGGAAGCTGTAAACAAGCTTTATTGAGGTGAAGCTGAATATTGAAAGTTTAGAATTGGTTTATTAATTTTATTTGACACAAAGCTAAACTAAAGTTGTTCATCAAGTTAGATTCCATGTTTAACTTTGATTCATTTTCTTGTTGAAATAAATTCAAGCTTGTTTGCAATTACTTGATTAACTTATATTGTAATAATTGGCCAACTTCAACAGATTATATCTCTCTCATCTCAAAAATCCAAATTAGGTTAAATTTTGTCCATTTTGAAGTATCAATCTACTTTCCAATAAGTGGAAGGTAATTATGGTGTAAAAGATATGGAAAAAAGATAATCAACACATCATATTGAATATATCAAAATCTTGTTATTTTTAGCTACTTTTAACCCAGACTCAACCCTAATATAATTCATTGATACATCCATGATTCCTTAATTCTTTTGACATATAAACTTAGCCAATAATCTTTACAATCTAAAACCTAACATATACATATAAATGTTTAATATTATTTATACTTAATTGAGTCTTATATTCATGAGTTTTTAACAAATTCACTATTATGTTTGAATTTGCTCATTTAATATTCAAACCTTAAAACAAGCTTGACTAGTTGTTTTCTATATAACCAAATGTAAAAAGTTTTCTTTTCTCCTCAAAGTTGAATCTGAGTTGTTCATAAACAACTTCAATTCCAATCCCACTTTGAGATGGCTACAAATCTTGTCACTATCCACCTTCCNAATAATAATAATAAATATTAAAAAAAAACAGTTTCATGATAGAATCACCTATGTTCCTCAAATTTCATAATGATTAATGATAGTGGAAGAGCATCCTTGTATCTTTGGGTTATTTCCCAATATTTTGGGAGGGCTTTGTTTGAGCAGATGTCTTCCATTTTTCCTTTGCTTATTCCTCTGAGAGCACTCACAATAAAGATGCTAAAATAACTTTTTGAGTTATTTTAGCACCTTAACCACCAAAAAAGGCCCTACAATAAAGAAGCTAAACTTAATTTTTTTTAGCAACTTGCTACAATAAGTTGCTATCACTAGCAACTCACTATGGCAAGTTGCTATCACTTTTTATTATTTTTTATTCATCCTCTCTCTCTCTCTCAAATTTCTCTCCCTTGTCTTTGTCGCTCTCTCTCTCTTCTTCACAAATTGCATTAAAACTCCATCAAAACTTGGCCCACATTTCTCTCATCCACCTTTTCTTCACGGCCACTTAAAGCCATTGAGAAGAAGAGATCTCGTCGAAAACCACAGTTGTTTTCTATTGCTTCTCCCATTCCAGCATTGTCCAAGTCCCAACCTCCCTTAGCCTCTTCCCTAACCCATGGACTGACCCACGCCGCTAAGCCTCTCATCCCTCTCTCACTTTTTTTTTCTTTGTTTTTGTGTTTTGATTCATAAAGAAAAGAAAAAGAAGAAGAATTTTTAAGATTAATTTGGGGTTATGCATGGTAATGTACAAGGGTTTTGATTTAGGGTTAATTTGGTGGGTTTGTAATTTGGTTTTGGGTGGTGGGGATAAGGACCGTCAATCTACGCAAGAAGGCCAGTGAAGGGCGATTTTGGGTGTGGAATAGCTTGGGTGATGAAGGCATGGTGGTGGTGCTACTGCTGCTAATCTAGAATCAAAGTCTAGGAGGAGTAGGAGGGTGCGTGGGGTTTGTGGGTTGGTGATGATGGTTTGTAGATCAGTGATGGTAGATCGTGGGTCAGTGATGGTGGATCTTAGGGTTCCAATTTGCAGGATGTAGGTAATGGTTGTATATTGGATATATTATTTTATTGTATTATTTATATTATTTTAATGTGTTTAATGTTAAAATAGAAGTTTTGATGTTGGGTGTATTGTAAAATAAGTTGTTAAAATAGATAAAGTAGGTTTTTGAGTTACTAAAAGCTAAAATTTTTAGCTTTCTTACCCTGAATGCTCTGATATGAACCATAAACCTAATATAGCGACATATCGACTATCAATGTCAAAGGATAATAACCCATGTCTATATCTGCTAGTGACCATGCATTTGCGTTGGCAAGTCCTAACAATTTGTCAATGCTTATCCCCAGCCTCTACTAATTGACAATGGCATGCCAAGTTTAAAAATTTTGAATTTTCCTGTACCTATGAAATAGGAAGCTGTAAACAAGCTTTATTGAGGTGAAGCTGAATATTGAAAGTTTAGAATTGGTTTATTAATTTTATTTTGAACACAAGCTAAACTAAAGTTGTTCATCAAGTTAGATTCCATGTTTAACTTTGATTCATTTTCTTGTTGAAATAAATTCAAGCTTGTTTGCAAGTTACTTGATTAACTTATATTGTAATAATTGTGCCAACTTCAAACAGTTATATCTCTCTCATCTCAAAAATCCAAATTAGGTTAAATTTTTGTCCATTTTGAAGTATCAATCTACTTTCCAATAAGTGGAAGGTAATTATGGTGTAAAAGATATGGAAAAAAGATAATCAACACATCATATTGAATATATCAAAATCTTGTTATTTTTAGCTACTTTTAACCCAGACTCAACCCTAATATAATTCAATTGATACAATCCAGATTCTTTTGACATTGTTTTTTTTTAATATTTATTATTATTATTATTATTATTATTATTATTATTATTGTTAAATAGTTAGAAATTTGGGAGGGGGATTTAAATTAATCCAAAACAACTCTTTTAAATTTCAGGAAATGCTTGTTGAGTTACAAAACTCTTGACATGAAAAATGTTAATACACATTACAAGAAGGCCAAAATATCCCATTTTAAATATAAGGACAAGCATTATTTATTAGTTCTATTATTGTTTTTCCAAGTGGTTGTTCAAGCCCTTCAGAGTTCTTAAAATACTAGACTATCTTAGAATACTAGACTAGTTTGTGAAGTCTCATCTCACATATATTAGGTAATTACTTAATAGAATCCTGTGTACTCGACACTTAGTGGAACACATAAGACCTGAGAAACTAGGTGAATCACCTAAAGTTAATGCATATTTCTTTTGCTATTTTGCTAGATTATGGAACCTAGATACATTAAAATATTGAACAGGTACTATAATTGACATTGCCCATGAATGGGGATTTAGACAATCCTTAAAAGACATATATAATTGTGAAGGTTATAATCTTTCAATATAGACCGTCCTTTTCCAGAACTACTCGGTAGCCTGTGTAGTTTTTTTTTTTTTTTTTTTGGCTGAACTGTAGCCAGTTTGGTCAAGAAGTTCTTTGAGAAGAATAGTGACAAATCCATAATGTTAAACTCAAGAGGAAAATGTTTAATAAACGAGGGATTTCTGTAATAAGAAGCTTGAGCACCACCTGCTAACATTTTATACAAATAAAAAAAAAAAGTTCATGATTGGCTTTTGTAGCCCAATGGGCTTCATGGCTTGACAAGTGGGAAATAATAGATGCATGCTGGGTTGGACTGGACTAAATCAGAGGTTGTACCCTTTATTGGACCTTGAGTGACCCTCAGATGGGCTAGTATTGAAAACAACGTCCTTGCTGTGCAGGTGTGGCTGCTAGTGCTAGGTAGGTCCGATCTTGTTTGATTTTATACAAATGTGCTTTTTTTGGGGGACAAAAAGGGAGAACTTGAATATTGGTGTTTGGTTTAAGGAGTTTTGAGTTATATAACTCAAAACCCATCCCTCAAAACCCAAAAACTGTGGGGCCCAGTGAGATAAATTTTGTTTGGTTGAGTTTCTATTTTTTGTTTCAATAACTAAGGGCATGTTTGGTTCGGAGCTAACTCAATTTTCATTCATATTTTAACACTCAAATCTCATCACTTAAACTCATTATCCAATTCTCAGGGTACGTTTAGTACGCTATAATAGCTCCTGTAATGGAATAGTTATTCATGTGTAATATCAATTTAATCATTTAGTTGCATCTTTATTACATGGATTAGTTATTACATTGGAATAACTATTCTTTAAATTGAAGAATAGCTATTCTAATTTAAAATGGATGTAATAGTTATTTCTTAGTGTATATAATAGGTTTTAAAATTAATATATTTCTAAAAATATAAAGTTTCCTTATTATCATATTTTACAAGTTTTCCATATGTAACAACCAAATTTATGAATAGTAATAGTTATTCCATTACAATGTCTTCTATTTCTAGTAATAAAGATTACTATTCCTAATGTAATCTACATTCAATATACCAAACGTACCCTCATATTTCTAAATCAAAATTTTCCTTAAATTACTTGTAGTGTGTTTGGCTGAAAATCCACAATGGCCAATGGGTATTTCATTTCAAAACTCAATTTTAAGTAAAGTTGTGAGACCCACAAAATTTTGTGAAAAAGAGAAGGAAAAAGTGAAACAAATGTACTTCATACTTATTGCAACAATATTACTAGATATGATAAACTGGTTTAATCTATTGCAAGAATACATTTAAGTGTGATATAGGTAATTATTGCTTTGAAAATTAGTTTCATTGAAATACATAGTTTATTGCAATAACTCTTAATAAGTTACTACAACAATACAATATCTTCACCAATCACCACCCAATAATCACCTTAACAAATGGCAAGTAAAAGCTAGGGGTACATTGCAATGGAGAAATCATAAGGTGATCGAGATCGATGGGAAAATAAAATAAACAAGTAATGGAGATGGAGAAACTAGAAGGTGAAAGCGGTGGAAAAATGTCAAGTATGAGCAACGAAGACACTACAATGGAGAATAACTTATAAATGCTCTGATACCAATGTAAGAAACAGAGATTTTGTAGTGGAATTTTAACAATCGGTATTTCGGCATGCCTCTTTTGGCCTAAACTAATGGTCTCACAGAAGTTTTGAGATTTTTTAACGTTGTTTAGAGCTAGCCTCAATGCAAACCAGCAAGTCAGACTCATTCTAGTTTCGTTTGGATTTAGAGTTTAAAGTCAGCTTATTTTATTATTTAGTTTATTTTTCTACTATTCAGCTTATTTTTAGCTACTATTTATGGGTTTCACTGCACTTTTTGATACTATTCATGAGTCTTGCTATACTATTTCAACTAATTTTTACATTTATCTATAGTACTTTCAACAAAAAAAAATTTAGCTTTAGCTAAATAAGCTATTCCCAAACAGACTCTTTGTATTCCAGTTTTTGTAAGCTACGAACAAAACGTTTCTCCAATGATGTTGCACACTACTAAAGTGATGCAAACATAACCCACAACTTAAGAATCTCACAACACTCTGCAAACACTATGAAAAATACAGATTTTATTTTCTTTACAGTGGGTACCACTCATGGTGTTTATATACACATCACTCATTATTGTTGAGTGTGATAGTAGGCATTGCCTATGACATTGAGAACAACCAATAAACGCTCTAATACCAATGTAAGAAATAGAGACTACGCAGTAGAATTTTAACAATTGGTTTTTCAGCATACCTCTCTTGGCTTAAACTGATGATCACATAGAAGCTTTGAGGTTGTTTTACGTTGTTCAGAGCTAGCCTCAACGCAAAGCAGCAAGTCTAACTCTTTTTGTATTCCAGTTTTTGTAAGCCACGAACAAAATGTTTCTTTAACCGTTTGACAGTATTGCACACTACTAGAGTGATGCAAACATAACCCACAACCTAAGAGCCTCACAACACTTTGCAAACACTACGAGAAATACATATTTTGTTTTCTGTACAATGGGTATCACTCGTGGTATTTATACTTTATATACACACCACTCCATTAATGTTGAGTATGATAGTGGGCACAGTGGTTAGAATAACGGTTCAAGCTGTAACTCCTAGATGTTACTCTAGGTGAGCTATATAGAGGGACATGCCTACTTTGGGTGTCCTTCTATATTCTTCTCAGTTTCTAACAAACTAGAAGGTGAAAATGGTGAGAGATCCTCCAACACTTTAGTGATGATTCCATCCATGGATCTCAAATTGTTGGAGGCTATAGATCATGGGAATTTCGAATTCATCCAAAAAAAAGTCGAAGACATGGAGCATTTGCTTCTCAAGATGACCCCTATGTTGAGTACTATCCTCTTGGAAGTATGGACACTATATTTGGAGTGTCGTACTCATGTCAAATATGCATCGAATACTTGACACTACTCGGACAGTTCTGCATGTGTGTCCTAGCTATGTCATTTAAATTTTTTTTTTTTTTTTAAAGCAAGACATAGCCGAGACACGAGAACAAAAGGAATCAAATAACCTTTCACAAAACAAAGAGAACATTCATATTCTAAATAATAATATTGTATTTGAAAATTAATAAATATCTTTATTATTGATTTGTATTCTAATTTCTAAACATCCCTTTTTTTTAGAGAGTTTTAACTTATGGCGTTCGCTCCTGATGATAACTCTTTATCATCAGACCAAGACTCTAAACATCTTTTAATAGTAATAAATTTGTTTTATTATCCATTATTACTATTAATTTAATAAAAAAATAAACGATTAATAATATATAGAAATAAAATAATCATTATTTCTCTTAAATTGATATATGTTTAATATTATATTAAAAATAAATGTTTAACCATATATAGAAATAAAAATAAAAATAAAAATTAATTAATATACGTATCCCTATCATACACGTGTCTTACTTTTTCCAAAAATTGCCTTGTCGCCGTACCATATCCGTACTCATACCCATCCTCATCTGTGCAGGTGCTTTTTAGACCATCCTTCAACTTGCTAGACGCAGAAGATGCAATGATTAGCTAATACAAGCAAGTCCCCACGTGCCAAAATCTTGTTAAGAGAAATAACTGTAATGGCAAACTTCCTCTTCATGTTGCTATCAGTGCTGGGAATTTACTCATAGTGCAACATTTGGTGGAGTATTCCCATGGCTCTAATTTTGAACCTCTTAAGGAAGAAAACAACGAGGATAATACCCCCGCTACACGCGAGCTTGGTAAACAAATACCAAGATTTGGGATGCTGTTTGCTCTTAAGGATACATTACCAACAACAACAAAAAAGGATACATGACAATTAGCTAAGATATTTATTTAGCAAAAGTACAGCTTTTAGGATCTAACAATGTATATGATTTTGTTTAAAAATTAAGTTTAAAAAAAAAAATACAATTGTACTTGAAAAAATGTCACTCTTTTTTACTGGGAAAAATTGCTAAACCAAACAGTAAGAATTCTTATTTGAAGTTATTGAATCATCACCCTTCTTCAAATTAAAACACAAAAGATATTTGAATAAGTCCTAAAAGTAGGACAAGAAATTACTCAAATGAATAAGTCAAACTCCTTTTTTTTTTTTTTTAGCTAACACGGCTCACTCTTTTCTCATTTTCGACAACGGGTACCTGTTAAATCTCATCCCCAAAATGAAGGTGAGTCGCTTCTTTGGGGAAGCTCAGAGCATTCACATAAACCTTAATGCAACTTCAGTTATTTTGATCCAAAAAAAAGTTCACTTTTGTTACTTTAGCTAATTCCTTATTTATAGACAAGTACATCAATCTCAATACTCTATTTTTTCTTTATTTAAATATTATTTTTTTCTCTCTTCTAATAAATTTTTTTTTCACTCCTCTTTCCCTGAATCAATATCTCCGGATCAAACACAACCACACCCAAAATCCACAACCCAAAACTTGCATCAATTCAACCTATAACAACTTTAAAAAATCACAGCCTCTCTCCTTTCCTCTCTCAAATCTCAATCTCCTATCATCAACAGCGATACACATCGGCAAATTTCATTGGAATATTATTCAAAAAAATGTACTTCATACTTATTGCAGCAAAATTTTTGAAGCAATAATGTATTACAACCAAACTTATCGTTGCAATATCTCATAGAAGTAACTAATTTTTCAAGAATTGTCATATTGTTGTGTCAGTATCAATTGTCATGTTGTTCATGTCTTAGAAGAGATTGTCTTCCCTTTTACTTCCTTGTTAGTGGGCAATTTTTTGTCATTTTACACTTTGGAGATACATGATAATAAATTAATTTTATTGTAAGAAATATTGTCATCCACCATAATTTTGATATTAAGGACAAAGTTTGGTTACAAACTTAGTTATAGCCTGAAACTACAACTTCCTTTAAAAAAAATTAATATTACTAGATCTTTTAAAAATTTAACTATTGAATTGCATGTTCTTTATACTCCTAACACATATATCAAATTTTATATCAATCCGATTTTATTTACTATATGATCCATATACTTATTTTTTATACACAAATTTAGACTACAAAAATTTGCAATTTAAACAATTGATTGATGACATAACTATTAATTTTTTTATCTTTTGAAAATTTTGCAAGCATGGAGATATAAGAAGAAAATGCAATATAATGGTGGATTTATCAAAATTCACATTCAATAATAAGATATTCAGTAAAGTTATAGTCTTAAACTACAACCAAGTTTATAGTCAAACTTTGTTCTTTTTTATATTAGTACTCTTTGGCTTGGCAATTTTCCCTATAGATAAGTTGTCTCATATAGCTCATTAACCGATTATTTTCTTATTTAGTGTTGTTTGTGTACCAGATGTTGTAAATATTACTGAAATTAATTTCTTACCTATAGTAAAAGCAACTAACAACTTTTTACTTTAGATTTGTTATGAAAGAGTTATAAAAATATTATGAATATAACATTTTTCATAAAAATATAACCAAACTACACAATACTTTTTTTTTTTTTTTTAAAAAGAAGAATTACAGAAGACTTTTGTTTGAGAAACAATTACAGAAGAATTAGACTATTCCTATTACAGACGATAATTTGTAATAACTATTACAAACGACAATTGTGGAAACAAAGTACAAGTACATCAAAGCGAGCCGCTGTAGTTTTTGGCTTTTATGGAAATAAAAATTTCAAGTGGGTTGGTCTCTTGGATATATATATATTTATATATATATATATATATATCAAGCCCAACTACTTAAAGCGAAGTCCTAAAAAAGCACAAAGAATCCTCTTTTGTTGTTGTCAGTTGGCACAGCCTCCCACTTCAATCTCAGTAGCCGCCACCACTGATCATCTCTTTGATGCGACGGTCATAATCTTCTTCTCCTTCTCTTTGTATATATTTTCAATTTTTTTGCATGTATTATGTGTGCTTACATGTTTATTGATATGTATATATTATTAGCTCAGTTTGTTTTTTTGGTTTATAAATGGGTGCTGAGTTTGTTGATTGTTTTGAATTTTTGAAGATGGCATGTGCCCAATTGTTGTTTTGATTGGTTTTCCTTTGTTTTGTTTAGAAATGTTCCCTTGGGAAAATAAACGAGAATTTGGAGTGTCATATAGCTGATTGAGGGTTGAAGTTTTGTCCTTGATTTTCCAGCTTTTGTTATGTTCTTGCTTTTTTTTCAGCAACCGAATGGAGAGAAAGGAATATGGGTTTTAGTTTGTACTTGAGTTGGCTATTTGACCTGAGGCAAATTGACTTAAAAGAAAACACACACAGAGAGGAAAAGGGGTGGATGATCTGGGTTTGTTGCATCCTATATATATTATATATACTGTAAGATTTGAAACCTATGGTGACCTCTCTATGATATTGTTCTTTATTATCAGACTAAAACATTGGGATCTCGTATTTATCTTATTGTTCTTTATTATTAGTATAGCTAAATATATCCCAAGTTACACTCTATACATCTTTATCTTATTAGAGACAATTTATAGTGGCTTAGAACATTGTTCTTGTTTCTGAAAAGGCTGGGGCAATAGTACCAAATGCCTCCCTTTCGTGATGGTCGATATTGCTTCCCTTGTTCATTGTGTTTAGTCCTGTCATCTTTTGGGGCATGTGAGGCTGCTTACTTCTGATATGTGATGTCATATGAAAAAGAGGAGTTTGGTGGGGAATCAATATGAACATTTTCATTTTTCAGTTTCACAATGACAACTGGCCTTAGCTGATAAAACTTTGGTAAATGGCGCTGTGGCTTTGAGTTTATGGGCCAAAAGGACTAGGAGATGCACTATGTAGTATGTAGGGGTGTTTTGCTAGCCCTGCGCATCATGAGAGATCGTTACGTATCTTATGAATTGCTTTGCTTTTTTTCATTTTTTTCTTTTTGAAAAGGAATAAATCAATTAAGCCCATTGGTAGTGCCATCCTGCACTATAAGAAAGGAAATTGATTGGCACTGTTTTTGGCGAAGTTATATTTTGCTGCTGAGATTGATTAATTATCTCTCATGAAGTATCCATTCGCTATTTTTAATGAATATTGTCTAGTTGGTATTCTTTTTTCATCTCATCCTGCATTAATTTTTTGATAAGTTTGAGCATTTTCCTTTTGTACCTTGTGTTTGAAATTGAGTCTATTCATTCCGTAGGTTAGTTCACTCTTCATCTGAAGTATCTTCTCTATTGAAGAATTGACACCTGTTAAAATTTGTTCACCTGAAGAATCAGTTGAAAAGAAAGTCAGAATAGTTGTTCAGCCTGGTATGGCTGAAATGAAAAGGTGCACAAACATTGATAGGATTAGCAACCTACCATGGGATGTATTAGACACCATTCTTGTGCACATACCGTTAAAAGAAGCTGTGAGAACTAGCATCCTATCAAGTAAGTGGAGATATAAATGGACTGGCCTTTCACGGTTCAATATTGATGATAAATGCTTCCCCAGTTATTTATCAGACAAAGTACTGAGATGGAAAGTAATTCTGAAAATCATTCATCAGGTCCAATCAAATCATGGTGGCCCAGTAGAGAAGTTTAGGCTTGCTGCTTATTGCATGCCAAATCATTGTGATCTGGATCAGTGGATTTGGTTTTTAACAGATAAAGGAATCAAGGAGTTGATTCTTAAGGAGTTTGACTCTATTAAGCGTTTTAAGTTGCCGCCTGAGGTATTCTCTTGTCCACAGTTAAGTTGCTTGGAACTTTATGGTTGCATAATCATGCTATCTCCTACATTCAGAGGATTGAATTCTCTTATAAGCCTCAATCTTTCTCACATTTACATCAGCTGTGATACACTAGAAAGTTTAATTGCTAACTGCCCAGTTCTTGAGAGATTGACATTGATAAACATTGATCATTCAACTGTTTTTAAAATCAGCAATCTGAACCTCAAGTATCTGAAAATTGATTCCAAATTTGAAGATATTTGTCTCAAAAGTGTTCCGCTTCTTTCTACTGTTGATATTCGCTTAAGGGTCAAGCCCCGGCACTCTGATCAAGGAAAAGCCTGCAATTTGGTCAGGGTTATTGGTTGTCTATATAGTATTAACAAGCTTATTTTGTCCAGTAATTTTCTTGAGGTAGTAATCGTTCTTTTTTATTTTATTTTTTATTTTTTTACCTGTGCTTACTTCACAACTCATCTTTCTTGTATGTTCTTTCTTCTTTGTGCATTTTTTTGTAGTTTCTTGCTTATAATGATGTACCAGAGAGGCTTCCTGCCATGCTCAACCATCTCTTGACACTTGACCTAAGGGACGCAAGATTGGACAGTTCTAAGGTTGTCAAGGTCTTACTTTCCATCCTTTGTAGCTCCCCAAGTTTAGAGGAACTCATAATTTCAGTGAGTTTAGGCTCTCTTCTCCTTTTTAATTTCTTGGCTGAAATTTTTATTTGTAACTTCTTTAATGTTAGGAGTTTGACTTTCGTATGACAATATTTTGTTGACTGTTTCAGGTGAGCCCATTATGTAGGTATACTTTCCTAGATTTTCAAAGATCAGAGTGTCTGGTAGGCTTGTACTTCAACAAACTTAAAGTAGTGAAGATAAGAGGTTTACTGAGCACAAATCATGAATGTGAATTTATCAAGTTTATTCTTGCTCATTCGCCGGTGCTTGAGACCATTACTATTGTAACATACGGAGGTGAAATAATTCCCAACTCAGTGTTGCTGCAGTTTGAACCAGCTTCAGAACATGTGAAGGTTATCAGCTTACGCTCATAAGCACTACTGCCTATGTTCAAAAGTATCTTATGCAAACTTTGAAAGATTTGTAGCAATTTGAACCAGTTTCTGCTCAAGGCAAAAGCATGTACTAAGATATTTGGGTTGTATATTCGCAACAGATTTCGAGGAATAAGCAAAAGCCAAGTCATGAACATTGTTCTTAAAAGCTTAGAGATTTAATGGTAATTCCCATAGTTTATTTATTTATTTATTTATTTATTAATACATCAATAAGAAGACCAATAAGAAAATTTACTATCTGAAAATGTCAGTTACTCAAATATTCTGTACAATTGAGAATTGAAGAAAACATCAAAGCCTTTCGGAGCTCTATAAACCACTATTATACAACACAGAATTCCAATCTTCATTACTTTTGTGGAATAGCTTTAACTACAACTTGTTCCTTCAATTATCTCTAACCTTCGGAAAAAAAAAATTGAATCAATTTTGGAATGAATTCACCTAGGGCCAGAAAGCTCCATTGCTTGGACTAGCAATGAAGAATCATCAGTGAGATCAGAATATCTATCTGATGCAGAAAACTCATGGGGCTTGCACTTGGTTGATTCTACTCTTTGAGAAGCTTCCCATCTTTCTGCAAGGCCATCACCCTCTAGCATTCGAACTACTTCTGACATCTTGGGTCTGTGGCTTGGAAGGTATTGGGTGCACAAGAGTGCCACTTGAACCATTTCCTCAAGCTCAATTCGGTCGTAGTTGCTTTTAAGATCCTTATCCACAAGCATTTCAAGCTTTTTCTCCTGATGAATTTTCTTAACCTGTTATCATAAATGCCACACAACATGAATGATACTCAGAAGAGAAGAGACTTTTATCAGATAAGTAAGCATAAATAATCATCCTGAAGAGATAGTCAATAATAGAATAATGAGAGAGAAGTCTATATAGGTAAAATTTCATTTGTGCTCACCCAATCAAGCATGGCACCTTTCTGGTTAGCTGCCTTTCCAAATTCTAGTGCTCTCTGGCCTGTAATAAGTTCTAGGAGAAGGATGCCAAATCCAAAGACATCTGTTTTATCAGAGGACTGTCCTGTGGAAAGATATTCTGGAGCTATATGCCCCACTGTTCCTCTCACTGCAGTGGTGACATGTGAATCTTGGTGATCCAAAAGCTTTGCCAACCCAAAATCTCCCACCACAGCCTCACAATAGTCATCAAGCAATATATTTGCAGCCTTCACATCCCTATGAATTATCTTTGGGTCACACTGTTCATGAAGGTACAAAAGTCCTCTGCCAGCTCCTAAGGCAATTCTCTTCCTAGTGCCCCAGTCCAACACTGGTTTCTCTGTTAAAATCAATTGGAGTCTAATCAGCAATGCTGGTGCATTTAGCAACATAACATTTATTCTTATTCTTATTTGTCTGTAAACATGTTTACCTTTGAGACGAGAAGCAACGCTGCCATTTGACATGTATGGGTAAACTAGAAGCCTTTCCGTGGGTGTCATACAAAACCCATATAACCTAAGGAGGTTTCTGTGAACTGCTAGGCTGATCATTTCAACTTCAGTCTGGAATTGGATCTCTCCTCCAATGGCATTTCCATCTTTAAGCCTCTTGACAGCTACAACACTCCCATCTTGGAGAACTCCTTTGTACACATTTCCAAAACCACCCTTTCCAAGTATGCTTTTGCTGCTGAAGTTGTTCGTCGCAATTTGAAGTTCCCTGAATTGGAATCTTTTCAAGTTTCCAAGGGAAACCTCTTCATTCATCAGTGAGATCAGAATATCTATCTGATGCAGAAAACTCATGGGGCTTGCACTTGGTTGATTCTACTCTTTGAGAAGCTTCCCATCTTTCTGCAAGGCCATCACCCTCTAGCATTCGAACTACTTCTGACATCTTGGGTCTGTGGCTTGGAAGGTATTGGGTGCACAAGAGTGCCACTTGAACCATTTCCTCAAGCTCAATTCGGTCGTAGTTGCCTTTAAGATCCTTATCCACAAGCATTTCAAGCTTTTTCTCCTGATGAATTTTCTTAACCTGTTATCATAAATGCCACACAACATAAATGATACTCAGAAGAGAAGAGACTTTTATCAGATAAGTAAGCATAAATAATCATCCTGAAGAGATGGTCAATAATAGAATAATGAGAGAGAAGTCTATATAGGTAAAATTTCATTTGTGCTCACCCAATCAAGCATGGCACCTTTCTGGTTAGCTGCCTTTCCAAATTCTAGTGCTCTCTGGCCTGTAATAAGTTCTAGGAGAAGGATGCCAAATCCAAAGACATCTGTTTTATCAGAGGACTGTCCTGTGGAAAGATATTCTGGAGCTATATGCCCCACTGTTCCTCTCACTGCAGTGGTGACATGTGAATCTTGGTGATCCAAAAGCTTTGCCAACCCAAAATCTCCCACCACAGCCTCACAATAGTCATCAAGCAATATATTTGCAGCCTTCACATCCCTATGAATTATCTTTGGGTCACACTGTTCATGAAGGTACAAAAGTCCTCTGCCAGCTCCTAAGGCAATTCTCTTCCTAGTGCCCCAGTCCAACACTGGTTTCTCTGTTAAAATCAATTGGAGTCTAATCAGCAATGCTGGTGCATTTAGCAACATAACATTTATTCTTATTCTTATTTGTCTGTAAACATGTTTACCTTTGAGACGAGAAGCAACGCTGCCATTTGACATGTATGGGTAAACTAGAAGCCTTTCCGTGGGTGTCATACAAAACCCATATAACCTAAGGAGGTTTCTGTGAACTGCTAGGCTGATCATTTCAACTTCAGTCTGGAATTGGATCTCTCCTCCAATGGCATTTCCATCTTTAAGCCTCTTGACAGCTACAACACTCCCATCTTGGAGAACTCCTTTGTACACATTTCCAAAACCACCCTTTCCAAGTATGCTTTTGCTGCTGAAGTTGTTCGTCGCAATTTGAAGTTCCCTGAATTGGAATCTTTTCAAGTTTCCAAGGGAAACCTCTTCATGATGCCGGTCTGAAATTTCATGAGAAGAGATATGGCATATAACTTAGCCAGTTCTTATTGAGTACACCAACACATGTGATGTCATATAAAATGCTTAAGTTTGTGAAGTGTCATCATCTATCACTAACCTTTAACATCAAAGAATATCTGTTGGTTATGCCTTTGCCTCCACCACAGTAATAAACCAAATCCAAGAGCCATCAGACAGAGACATCCGAGGCTCAAGCCAAAGGCAAGGGCTATTTTGTGCCTTTTAGGTCCGCCAGAAGGTAGAGTAGCTGGAGTGCAAAAAAATTGAGGTCAGAATCCACAAGTTACACAAAAAACAATGAAACCAAAAATTGGGGGAAATAAGAATTGAGTTATTTAAGAACAAATTTCGGGCAATCAAAGTAGAATTCCATACGTTCTGAACTATTCAAGTTCATGGACATTGGCATGAGTGTTGTCCCATTGCAGTCTGGTTCAGAACCTGTAGGACAGATCAGAGGGTTTCCAACAATGCTGCAAAAATTGAAATGGAAGGAGCAATAAAATTTTAGAATCTGATTCTATTTTTTCCACAAACAGAGAGAGAGAGAGAGAGAGAGAGAGGCAGAGAGAGATTTACTTGAAAGTTTTAGCAGCAAATCTGGGTACCGGTCCACTAAAATTGTTGTAGGACAAGTCACTGAAAAATAAAACCATCTTCAGAAATATATTCCAATTATGGAAATAATAGAATTGAGCATAATGACACAAAAAGAGGTCAAGAGAATTACAGAAAGGCAAGTTTGGTCATGCTAGCCAATGACAACGGAAATGCTCCAGTGAGACTGTTATTGTTAAGTCGCCTATACCCATTTCAAGTAACCCATATCAGATATAGACCCAGGAACAATAATTTTTATGATAGTTCTTACACATAAAACTTTTTGAGCATCAAGTCTTAACTCAGAAATGCTTACATGTATTGGAGGTCTCCCAGATGACCAAGAGAGGGAGGAATCTCCTCATTGAAGAAGTTATTAGAAAGATCAAGCGTTTGAAGCTTTGAGAGCTTCCCTAGCTCTGCTGGTATTGGTCCTGTAATGTTGTTGTTCTGTAAGAGCCTGCAAAGTAGTGCACAACATACTATTTAAAACCAATTACAAACAAGAAACACTTTGAAGAATTCAAATTGCTTTTCTAGTACATGGGAACTTACAAAATCTCAAGATTTGTTAAGTTGCCTATGCTTGGAGATAGAGTACCAGACAAATTCTGACTAGGAGTACCTCTGCAACAAGACCATTTCAAAGACTTCATAACACATTCCTTTTCTTATATGAATTTTGATATTTTTATGAAGGAGAAAACACTTCTTATAATATATATATATATATATATATAAAGAATAGAATTGCAATAAGACATACAAGGCAGTGACAAGGAACTCTGGAGAACAGGTGACCATAGTCCAGCTACATGGATCAACAGAATCAGCATCCCAATTCTCAAGGACACCACGGGGATCCTTTAAAAGCTCTTTTATTCCCATTAAAGCTTGCACTGAAAATAAAACACCAAGAAGAAAATTTTCATTTTCCACCATATATTAAGCTAAAGAACACCATTGTTGCAGTAGGAGAAAAGAATATTTTAGAGTTACCTTCAAAGTTTACACCTTTGGAAGAAAGTAATCCATTTGCAGAAGACCACAAACATAGAAAAGCCACAAAACATAGACAAACTTCTCTTCTTATCATTGCCATTGAATTGAAAATTTACTACAACCAGGTGCTCACAGATAGTTAGGCCTGCTTATGGGGCTGATGGAGTTACTAGATAGAAACTAGCCCTCTAGTTTTTTTTTTTTTTTTTTTTTTTTTTTGAGAAGGAAACTAGCCCTCAAGTTGGTTTCTTTTGTTTAAGGTAATATCCAGATCACAACGCACTTCTGCTTTTCTGAATCACATTCACCAAAAATCTTGTGTCAGACCCAAGAAAAAGAAACAGTATTTTTTCTTTTTTGTTGTTGCATAAAGGGAACTAGCATGCTTGTCATTGAGTGAGGATGTTGTAAAGAGAACATTATATAATAGCCTCCATCTTAAAAGAACAAAAATAATCAAATCTAGAGGACTCTATCTTAAAAGAACAAAAATAATCAAATATAGAGGAGAGAATAAGAAATTTCCCTGGAGTTTAATCATGCATTGGCCTAAAAGAGGTGTGCTATTTTTCCACTCCCCACTGCTTCAATTAAAAGCAAAAAGCACTTGAGCGTGACAAATATCATATAATATATGGGCTGAGTTCAAGTTACGCCTGGTGTAATTCTAAGCAATGTTACACCTACTGTAACTCAATATTTTTTAATTAGATGTGAATATTGACAAATCCACCATTAGATTACATTATCTTTATATATTCTTTATACTTGCAAAATTTCAAAGTGATAAAAAATTAATATATATCTCATCAATCAATTGTTAAAATTCAATATTGTAGTTGTTTAAAATAATGTATAAAATATGAGTTTATGGATCAAAAGGTAAATAGCATCCGATTGATATGAAAATTGGCATGTATGTTAAGAACATATAAAACATATAATTTAACGGTTGGATTTTCAAAATATTAATTCAATAACAAGTTATTGAATGGTGTAACATTACTTCAAATTACACCAGATATAACTTGAACTCAACTCATAATATATATATATATATATGGAGATTATAGTGATTAGTGTTTTCAAAAAAAAAGAAAAAGATTATAGTGATTAGTGAATCAAAAATTAAAATATACGTAAGACATGCACACATTGGGGAACTAAATTCTTTCTTTGTCAATAATCAGTTATCTTGTCTAAATATGTCAATGTAGAAATATCACTGGATTTCTTTTTCTCCCCCTCTCTTTTATTTCAATAATGTTATAGAAATGAGGGATTTCACAATTTGTCATTCAAGTGGTTGATTATGAATAGTATAATATTATTTTTATATGAGATTATTAAAAACTTCACATTTATTTTACTAATTATAATTTGTCACTTTAACAATAATAATGAAATTCATTGTGAAATTTGTTCAATTATATATATATATATTATGGGATTATTCATAACAAAATGGTCAGTTAATTTTTGGGTTTGGATGGAAATGCCTTGCTTAGCACCGTGGGGAATCCAACATTCCCTGAATTTGGCCACTCGGTAAAATCCCAAATACAACAGTCCTTTTCTTTTCTGCGGTATTGAGAATGTGGGAATCTCAAGGTACCGGGCTCGAGATTGATGATGGATTTGGTCACCCACTATCTATGACCCTTGAGGATCTTTGTTCCTTTTTTTATTTTTTATTTCTTTAATATTCCCTCAAATTTTAAATATAATTTTATGTACTTTCATTTATATATATTTTTTACATAATTTGGTTTCTTTTAGGCTGTTATAGCGTTGGGTGTGCTTTTATAGATTCCACAAAGCACTATGAGCTAACAATTCACACATGCTCTTGCTTTATATAACTTCAGCAGACAGTCGTTCTTCAAAATCTATTCAAAAGATAAAAACTTTAAAAAGCAAAAGCTGCCATTCTTCCTCCTTTCTCAAGGTAGGACACACACTCTCTCCAAATTATGGAAGTAAGTGATTGATGTACTATTTCCCGCCCCTGTCCAAGGCGCGTTTAAAAGAGTCATCAGTTATATTTGCTCATGTTTTTTACTTTACTGGCTCATCCCATTACCTGGGGGCAGTCAAAATGGGCCTTTAAGAGCCTCTATATCAAATTATTTAAAGTCTTCTAAAATAAAATTATAATACAAATATTATACGTTTTGAACAAAAAAATACTCACATTAATGAGTGTAAAAATGTATAAAATTGTGTATATATTTTTATGAGTTACAGTACTCATGTAAATATACACGGGTACTGTAGTTTATTTATAATTATTTTATTAATTTCTTCTCTCTTCTACGTCTGACTCTCATCTCAACTCTCTCTTTCTCATTTCATCACAGCTCTCTCTTTCTCTCATCTCAACTCTTCAAAGCCGATCAGCTTCTCCTTCTTCTTTAAAATCTCAGGCTTCGAAGACGAAGACGAAGACGACGATAGCTTAACGGAGATCTCATGCACCACGGATTGAGTCCGATCGGCGAGTTTGGGCGGCGAGTGAGTTGAGAACTCCAATCAGCCTCTCTGATCCAACAATCCGTTTGGAAACGGAGACGGTGACGAAGAATTAATCGGACATGGAGGGTGAGTGGGTCAAAGTTGTTGTGATTGTGATTGTGTCGTTGTTGTTGTGATTGTTGTTGTGGAAGATCGGTGAATCAGTGGCTGGATTTTGTTGTTGTGGAAGATCGGTGAATCATTGTTATTGTGATTGTGATTGTGTCATTGTTGTTGTGATTGTTGTTGTGGAAGATCGTTGAATCAGTGGCCGAAATTTGTTGTTGTGGAAGATCGATGAATCATTGTTGTTTTGATTGTTGTTATGTTGTTGTTGTTGTGGAAGATCGGTGAATCAGTGGTCGGATTTTGTTGAAGGGTGGCTGGCTGGGTGTGGGTGTGGATGGAGAAAACGAGGTGGTGAGTTTGTGCCAGAGAGGAGAGGGAAGGAAATAGTAAAAAATGTAAAAAGAATGAATATTTTATTAAATAAATGTGTAGAATAGATAAACTGATGTAGGTGTTTTGTAAAAGTGAATGTGTAAAATAGAAAAAGTAGGTTTTTTTTCTTGCAAAATAGACAGAAAATTTGCACGAGTTGATATGGTTGCTCTAAGTCCTTTGCAATTACCACAAACATGTGCATAAACTGATATCAATAAACTAATATTATTAGCCCAAAAGACTAGCTGCTCAATTGATAGTTTTTAGAAATTTTTTATAGAAAAAAAAATATAGATGATTTCTTTAAAAAATTTTATATTTTTTTTATAAAAGTAGTATAATTTTTTTTTAAAATGATTAGCTGCTCAATTGATAGTTTTTAGAAATTTTTTATAGAAAAAAAAATATAGATGATTTCTTTAAAAAATTTTATATTTTTTTTATAAAAGTAGTATAATTTTTTTTTAAAATGATCTATTAATAAATGATCTAAGAGTACCCGTTAACCAGACCCTATATATATATATATACACACACATATACACACACATACACACCCTATTCATGATAGTAGATGTCTTATTGGTACTAACGAAAAAAGTTTATAGATACAAAAAAAAATTGACAGTTGACACTAATTGATGTTGTAAATTATCAATGATAAATAAAAAAGTAATGCAAGTAGTATGAGTCTAAATGAGAACTAGTACAAACTTATTGCTTAAATTGTTGTAAATTATATAAATGCCACTTAACTCCCAGAAAATGAACAGATCCATCTAACTTGTTAAAACAGCTCAGCAAGATGCTTCACTACATCAAGGAGAAATCCATCTTGCTAATCAAATCAGCTCACAACTTCCAGTTGATCAAGGCATTGATCAAACAGATGCTGTGATTATGATTGAAGCAATGCCTCACCATGATCAAATGCTAGACTCAATGCAGTAGATGATGCCACGTATGCAAGGATTTGGGAAGATGATTGAGCACGTGGACATGAGCTGGAATGAAGAGCTGCAACAGATTTCCCTCTATTTTAGGAAGTTAGTTATTTGACAGTTGTACATTATTGCTCTTAATCTCTGTGTATAAATATAGAATCGAAGCTTGTAAATAGTTCAGTTGTATTCATTCAATCTTTGATCAATAAAGATTCAGTTTTCTATTTAGATTGAGAGCACAAAACTTTACATGGTATCAGAGCTTCAAGGTCCTACAATGGCGTCCAATGAAGCAAACAACCAATCCACTCATACATCCCCTGAGCCTAACAATGATCAATCCATGCACACAAACTCGAATTCACCAAACAATTCAGCTTTTGTTACTCCCAATCCCTATTTCTTGAATACCAGTGAGAATCCAGGGAACATTCTCGTTACACAGCCTCTATTAGGAATGAGAAATTACCAATCCTGGTCAAGAGCTATGGTGCTTGCCCTCACTGCAAAGAAGAAGATAGGTTTCGTGAATGGAAAGATTGCGAAACCAGAACTTGAATCTCCTTTATATGAAGATTGGGAGAGCTGCAATACCATGGTGCTTTCTTGGATGATTAACTCTATGCTTGTGGATGTGTCGAGCAATATCATGTACTGTGAAACAACAAGGGAGATGTGGATTGAACTTCAGAACGTGTTCTCACAAGGAAATGGACCTAAACTCTACAATTTGCAAACCGAGATCTCTCAAATTCATCAAAACCAAATGTCTGTGACTGAGTTCTATACCAAATTCAAGCGATTATGGGATCAATTGCTGAATTATAAACCAATGCCAGAATGCTCATGTGGCGCCATGAAGACCTTGGGTAATTCTCATAACAAGGCTTATGTGATGAGATTTCTGATGGGACTAAATGAGAGTTTTGATACTGTTCGAAGCCAAATTCTCATGATGGATCCTTTTCCCTCAATGAGCAAAGTCTATTCACTGGTTTTGCAAGAGGAATCTCACAAGAGTTCTGGTCATGGAGGTTCTGGTTCTTCTCAGTCTGATACAATGGCAATGTATGCCAATTCCAAAGGAAACTTCAAAGGAAATGGGCGAAAGGAAAGGCCTTTCTGTACTCACTGTAACATGGCAGGGCACACCATTGAAAAATGCTACAAATTGCATGGCTATCCACCTGGTTACAAGCCAAAAGGCAAGCCAATAGCCAATGCAAATCAAGCATCTTTCAATTCTGGAGATGGTGTTTTAACTGCTGGGAATCAGTGTCCCATTTCCAAATCACAATGCGAGAAATTGCTAGCTTTTCTCAACTCAGGAACCGCTGGATTAGAGACTGCTCTTGGTGATCCACATCATGCTGCAAATGCAAGCATTTCTTGTATGGCTACTGGTGCAGGAGGAGTTTCTGGTGAGAGTTCTGGACTGACAGGATCTTCTTCACAATCTAAGGTCAATACCTCTCCTGTTTTCAATCCCACACTCATATCAGGTAATCACTCCAATTATTTCCTTAATCCTTCTTTTCAGCATTCCATTTTTTCTGCTAGAAAAGTTGATAGGACTGCCTTCAATGAATCTGATTGGGTAATTGACACAGGAGCCACAGATCATATGGTGCATTCTGTGTCTTGTTTTACCTCTATTACTGATGTCTTAAACACATTTGTTAATCTTCCAAATAGAGAATCAGCCTTAGTTACACACATAGGAACTGTTGAAATCTCACCAAAAATTATTCTTTACAATGTTTTGTGTGTTCCTTCATTCACCTTCAATCTTCTCTCTGTCAGTAAATTGGCTAAGTCCATTTCTTGCTGTCTTATGTTCTTTGGAACTCTTTGCTTCATCCAGGACCTGGCTCATTAGAGCACAATTGGTCTGGGTAAGGAGTACAATGGACTATATCTGCTGGAACAGAACAGCTCAGCTTCATCAAGTTGTTCTATTGGTTTTAATTCTGTTAATAATGTTCATGCTGTCAATAATGTTCATGTGCAGCCACATATTTGGCATTTCAGATTAGGACATTTGTCAAATGCTAAATTGGCATTGTTAAAACATAATGATGTACCTTCTTTCAATGTTAATAAAATGGTTGATTGTGAAATTTGCCCTTTAGCTAAGCAAAAGAGATTACCTTTCACTTCTAGTTCTCACATCTCTAGTCATTGTTTTGATTTAATTCACTGTGACTTGTGGGGACCCTTTTCAACTTCTACCATTGATGGTTGCAAATATTTTTTAACCATTGTTGATGATTGTTCAAGATGTACTTGGGTTTATCTACTTAAACATAAATCCCAAACCCAAGCCATCTTGGAACAATTTTGCATCATGATAGAAACACAATTTTCAAGGAAGGTTAAATGCATTAGAACAGACAATGGGACTGAATTCATCATGTCTACTTTCTTTTCAAAAAGGGGCATCTTGCATCAACTAAGTTGTGTTGAAACCCCTTAACAAAATGCTATAGTTGAGAGGAAACATCAACACTTCTTAAATGTTGCAAGAGCACTTAGATTTCAATCAAATTTACCTTTGCATTTGTGGGGACATTATATTCTTACTGCCACTTACTTGATAAACAGAACTCCTTCTTCTGTTTTAGGTCATAAAACTCTTTTTGAAGTTCTTTTTGGTCAAGTCCCAACTTACTCTCATTTGAGGGTCTTTGGGTGCCTATGTTATGCCTCTACCCTCTCTCACAATAGGACTAAATTTGATCCAAGAGCATCTAAATGTGTCTTTTTGGGTTATCCTATTGGGGTTAAAGGCTATAGGGTAATGAATTTGTCTACCAAAACTGTTTTTGTTTCCAAAAATGTGTATTTTCATGAAAATAAATTTCCTTTTGCTACTGATGTCCAAGACTTTTCTGATCCTTTTGATGCTGAGGATGCTGCTTCTGTTTCTGCTATAGATCCGTTTGTCACTCCCATCAGCATACCAGATGTTCCTATTGAGTCTTGTCCTCCTTGTAATCCTTTGGTTTCATTTTGCCAACCTTCTTCCACTTCTTCACTCAGTCCTAATCCTCCTTGTGCACCTCTGGTTGCCTCTGACTCCATTGATACTGCTATTTCTGTTCCTAACATTCCTAGTGCAGATCCTCCACCAACCAGAAAGTCCACTAGAGCTCACAAAACTCCAGTGTACTTACAGGACTATGCTTGTAATTCAGCTACCATTTCACCATCAGCTGGTTCTTCTCATGTCTCAGGGACTCCTTATGACATAGCAGATTGTCTCACTTATTGTCATTTGGATCCAACTTATCAGTCCTATCTCATGACTGTCAGTCATGGTCTTCAAGCACCTCAATACTTCCATCAGGCTGTTGCAGATCCCCTTTGGAGAGAGGCTATGGATAAGGAAATCCAAGCCTTAGAACACACTCACACTTGGGTGCTTACCCCTTTACCACCTGGAAAAAGACCCATTGGATGTAAATGGGTCTATAGAGTGAAACTTAATCCTAATGGCACTGTCGAGAGGTACAAAGCAAGGTTGTTTGCTAAAGGGTACACTCAAAGGGAAGGGCTGGACTTCTTGGAGACTTTTAGTCCTGTTGTTAAGACTGTATCTGTGAGGGTTTTGATTGCCCTTGCTTCAGCAAAAGGCTGGCCTTTGCACCAGCTAGACATCAACAATGCATTTCTCCATGGTGATCTTGATGAGGAGGTCTACATGGATTTGCCTCCTGGTTTTCACAGCAAGGGGGAGCCTCTTAATTCCACTTCCACTTCCACTCCTTTAGTATGTAAATTGGTGAAGTCTTTGTATGGTCTTAGACAAGCTTCAAGGCAATGGAATGCCAAGCTCTCTGCCACCATTATGCAGCTTGGTTTCAAACAATCTCAGGCAGATCATTCCTTGTTTGTTCATGGAAATGGTTCTTCCTTCACAGCATTATTGGTGTATGTAGACGATATGATAATTACAGGAAATGATCCAGCTTGTGTTGCCAAGTTAAAATCCTTATTAGACCAGAATTTTGGAATCAAAGACCTTGGATCACTCAAATACTTTTTGGGTTTGGAGATTGCAAGAAGTGCTAAATGTATTAGCATTAACCAACGCAAATATGCTCTTGAGGTTTTACAAGAGGCAGGAATGCTTGGTTGCAAACCTGTCAAGTCACCAATGGAGCAACAACTAAGGCTATCCAAGACAGATGGGGAGTTACTTCAAGATGCAGGGCAGTATAGGAGGTTGATAGGGAAGTTGATGTACTTAACCTTGAGTAGACCTGATATAGCCTATGCAGTCCACAGACTTAGTTAGTTTTTGGCTTAACCTCGAATTCCACACATGAAGGCAGCTACTAGAATTCTTCAATACATCAAGAGCACACCAAGACAAGGAGTATTCTTCCCTGTTAACTCAGACCTGCAGCTAAAGGCATTTTGTGATGCGGATTGGGCAGGCTGCCCTGACACAAGAAAGTCTTTAACAGGTTACTGTGTTTTCTCAGGGGAATCCTTGATTTCTTGGAGGTCTAAGAAGCAGGACATAGTGTCCAGATCTTCTGCTGAAGCAGAATACAGATCCATGGCCACTACCACATGTGAAGTTGTTTGGTTGCTCTACTTGTTAAGGGATTTGCATATACCACATGAGAGACCAGTGCTAATGTACTGTGATAACCAGGCAACTATACATATCTCCTCAAATCCTGTATTCCATGAGAGATCAAAACATATAGAAGCGGACTGTCACATAGTCAGAAACAGAGTATTGGATGGCACCATCAAGATGTTTTATGTCTCTTCAAGGAATCAGTTGGCAGATATATTCACCAAAGCACTTGGTGTTGAACAATTTTCCAGATTATTGGCAAAGCTGGGAGTTATTAACATTTTTACTCAAAGAATACAATATCCAGAATATCAAAAGCATAATCCAGAAACAAGAGCTTTGCTCTTGAGGAGGAGTGTTAAAACAGCTCAGCAAGATGCTTCACTGTATCAAGGAGAAATCCATCTTGCTAATCAAATCAGCTCACAACTTCCAGTTGATCAAGGCATTGATCAAACAGATGCTGTGATTATGATTGAAGCAATGCCTCACCATGATCAAATGCTAGACTCAATGCAGTAGATGATGCCACGTATGCAAGGATTTGGGAAGATGATTGAGCACGTGGACATGAGCTGGAATGAAGAGCTGCAATAGATTTCCCTCTATTTTAGGAAGTTAGTTATTTGACAGTTGTACATTATTGCTCTTAATCTCTGTGTATAAATATAGAATTGAAGCTTGTAAATAGTTCAGTTGTATTCATTCAATCTTTGATCAATAAAGATTCAGTTTTCTATTTAGATTGAGAGCACAAAACTTTACATAACTCATTGGCCATCCATTTTGGGAAGTTTAATATAATTAGCATTAAAAGTAAAAAGTAAAACCTAGTATCAGATTTTTGCTGCTGTGTGTTTGTAATTACACGTGCTATGGTTGCGAGTGGAGCTAAGTTTCCACGGTGGGAGTAAATAAAGTAACAAAAGTAATCACATCTATGATCTATAGATTCTATTCATAACGGTATGCGGATGAAACAGTAAGCAGTGACTTTGTGAATGTACCTAACCAGATGGTCCACCTTACTACACCAGACCACTCAAAATTAACTTAGTGGTTTTACCCTTTATATGTTAGAGAAAGTTTTTAGGCACAAAAAAATTTCACATCCAGCTGACGTGATAAATTGTTAGTGATGTATAACAAGTGGTGTTAGTAGTGGGTTCATATAAGAATCAGTTGATAAATCACCGTAATTATTGTGAAATTATTTGTGTTTGTAACATGAATCTTAGATGTTATTTGGAAGTTAGATCTTTTTTGCATTCATGGTCATCTCTTGAATTGTGCTTTCTAGTGTCATCAATCTCTTGAAAAAATTTGAACCTCTCACTCCAATTGCAAGCTTTTCTTAACCTGTAGTTTGTCGAATGCTCTAGGAAATTTGAACCACTTCCTCTTATTGCAAGTATTTCTACAACTTGTACAATCTTATTAATCCAAAATCTTATTGTAGTTCAATATGCAAATGTGAGAGATGTCACGAATTGATAAAAATATAATGAATTTGCAAACTTATCGTAACATAATTGGACTTAAATTTTTTAGGTTAACTAATGTCTCTTTGTGTTATATTAAAACCTCACTAAGTTATTACCCCAACATGATATATGAGAGTCAATTGTAGTGTGTGCCAAGATGACAAGGTTATTAAGATCTTCTCTTATGTGAGTATGTGGCGTGTGTATACTTAGATCGCATAAAATTGATCTCGAAAAAACAAAACAGCACAAGGCTCCCTGGATACGACTATACAAGAAAAAAAGTTCATAGACAAAAAAGAGGCAATAGGATTTATTAGTAACCCTACATCCATAATAATAATAATAATAATAATAATAAATAAATAAATAAATAAATAAAAGGCCAGCTAATCTATAACTTGTGGCTCTCCTTTAATGAAAATCTTTTTAACATAAAACATGTTTAAAAATTGTTTCTACGTTTTGTGTGTGTGTGCGCTTTATGCTAATAAAATCCTTGGGTAATAAGAAAAATCCTTTATTAATTAGTATATTAATAGAAAATTAAGGACAAACAGGCCTTCACTTTTTTTATTTCTATTTAAGTAGATTCATACTCTTATGTGCGTGTATGTCTGCACATGCATGTCCCCTTTTTTTATCAATATTTCCTATGAGTTGATTTTTTTTTTTTTTCCCTACAAATCTTTATTGGGGATGGTAATAGAGATTGAAAGCACACATTTGCTTTTCTATTCGTCAATAATTCTTTCTAAAATATGTCAAATGGTTGGTAAGGATTTAAAAAATCAACAACTTACCAACATATTTATGGAGTGATTGTAAGTGAGCTTACTCTTTTTGTCTTACAACTAAAAGATGAACATTTTAAGTCATAAATATTTTCGAAACTAGAATTTGCAATGAAAATGAAGATGATTTTCTAAAGGGCTATTTCAATTGTACATTTAAAGGGAAATACTATATATGCATTTAATATAGCATCATTCATAGATTATTTTTTAGATTAAAAAAAAAAGCCAAATTCCATTTTAAAAATGATTGATTTAAAATGTCTTGTGAAATAATAATTTTATCCATTTTTTTTTTGGCTATATTTTTTTAATATTAAGCTAGCACCAATTTTATTTTTCATAGTATGTTTATTCTTGAAGTATATTTTTCATTCTTAAATTGTAAATTTTTTTTGGTTCATTATTTGGTCTCCAAAAGCTAAAATTTTGTTACCTTCCCTACTAGCTATACTACTATGGCCTTATGTCTAGTCCAAGGATAAATGTACTGTGAAATAATAATTTTATCCATTTTTTTTTTGCTATATTTTTTTAATATTAAGCTAGCACCAATTTTATTTTTCATAGTATGTTTATTCTTGAAGTATATTTTTCATTCTTAAATTGTAAATTTTTTTTGGTTCATTATTTGGTCTCCAAAAGCTAAAATTTTGTTACCTTCCCTACTAGCTATACTACTATGGCCTTATGTCTAGTCCAAGGATAAATGTACTGTGAAATAATAATTTTATCCATTACCTGCATATCCGGGCACCTCCTAGGTGCTTAGAAAGGGATAGAAACCCATTTGCATCTTAATAACCAATCCTACTTAAGAAAAAGAAAGAGGAAAAAAAAAATTGACCAAACAGAAGAATAAAACAGAGTTCTTTAATATCACACAGTGACAAAAATGTCCATGGATTAAGGGCCAAAAAAACTGGGAACAGCTAGGCATTTGTTGTCCCTTTCTTCACGTCACCTCAAGAAATGGCATCTCAATTAGTTTAGATGCTCACTGTCCATAAACTTCGATTTTGGATACAATTATCCAAGATATGGTTTAAACTTTAAACCCACTATTTGTCGGCATATTGTTTGTCCTTTTCAGCTTTTTGTACGTGGGAACTAACATTTTAGGGTGACCAGCATGTGCAAATACTAAAATTAGACAGCATATCAGAACATGACTCGTGTGCAAAGTAGTTTGCATGGACTGCTCACTTTTAACATGTGGTTTAATGGCTTGGCTTGGCTTGACTGTCCCTTCACAGTGCTATTACTAGTACCCAATCATTGCCTAACCATGGGTTAATTCATTTTCTTAATTAATGAGAAAGTGTAGGGATAAAAATTTTGTGACTTTGATGGGCCAACTACGGGCGTTGAAAAACAAAATAATAGATTAATGTTAAGTGATTATCTACTGAGAAAATTTCAAACTATAATATTTTATGTCACAAATTTGTCACAATTTTAACGTGGCAAATTATAAATACGAAAAAAAAAATGATGATTTATATGAAAATGACAATTAATTATAATTTGCGGTAATAGTTGTGAAACATGATATAGTAAAAATTGTAGTATTATAATAACTCTCAGTCAATTACATCGGAGTCGTGAGACAAAGTGATGAAACGATAGTTGTGGTGGCATAAGAATTGTTCCGTAATTGAACAAGTTAGGCTGGGTGGTAAACATCACAAGCACACTCTTTATACTAATGTAGACATGCAGACAGAGCATGACGTAGTTAGGTGTCAACTTTAGACCGAGTGAGAGAGTGAAGAAGATATGTTCCATTTGAGCGACATAGACCATGCATCATGATCAACCATCAATATATGTCTTTTGCAATTCAGTCGGCCCCTATGGCTATGATATGATCGTATCCTAGCTAGGGTCCTCCTCGGCTCCACTACGGAATCAATGTTCAGCTTCTATTTAGATGTGAGACAAAATTACCAGATTGTAAATGAGTTGATTAAATTTTACACCTCTCATACATTTATCATCATTTAAATAAATTTTGACTAATACTTTCCTATTTTGCATTTAAATAAATTGGCGTTACCCTAAAAACTATGACTATGAGTGCTCACTCTTAATCTAAAAAACAAATTACCATTTAAATTATATTATTAATTAAAAAAGCGACATCTGTATATGTTCAATTTAACTTTGAGAATGAGTCAGCCACAAATGATAGTTCTAAACTTTTTTTTTTTTAGATATATGATAATTCTATATGTACTTGATAGTGATAGCTAGGTTTAAAACTTATTGGATGTGCAACTTAGCAATAATAAAGAAAACAATTAACTTATATCTAATTTTTTTTAAACCAAAAGATATATAGACACTCAGGAGTAGCAGCCTATGATATTTCTTCCATAGGAGTAAATTTTCATCAAAATGAAAATCTCACTGGCAACAACCTCATTTACCACTTCAACACTATTCCATCCAAAGAATCAAAGACAATGAACATAACACACCTTGATTTAATTCAACAAGAAGACACTTATATTTGGGTAACTCTCACAATTTTACGGTGAACATAATATTATGTTTTGGTGTGGCAGGGTCCCCTTAATAAAAGCCAAAATATGCCTCCTACATAAGAAAACGTCATCCTTCTCTCACATTTAAATAAATAAATAAATAAATAAATAAAAAACACCACTTGTTAGCACATTTGATTTTTTCTCATCTTTTGTCTTAGTGTATTTTTATATAGATATAATTGTTTCTCTTATATGTATTTCTTGTTGGCATATTTTATAGAAAAAGTAATTGATGATTATCTTTTTTTAATTTGTCAAACATTATTAAGAAAACAAAAACAAGCCTTAATTCCAAATGTTTTTGGGTTAGTTATGGATCCTCAACATATTAATTTGTTTCGGTCACATGTTTTTTTTTTTTTTTTTTTCCTTCATTCTATTCTATTAGAAGTCATATTTTCTATTACTTCCTTAATTGTCAAGTCTTTTTTTTTTTTTTCTACTAATGTTATTTTGGGTCTTTCTCTACGCTTTTTTGGTTTCCTCAATTTGGATCATCTCTCTATTTCTTATCGGTGTATTAATTGCTTTCCTCTAAATATTATTAAGAAAACATATAAAAAAAAAAAAACTACTTCATCAATAACTTCAGCATTCAAAACCAAAGGGGTAAGGGTAAGAGAAAAATAAAATAAGGAAGCAATAATTTCAATCAAAGAGAAGGAAAAAACATTGCTATTACATCTAAAAATTAATTATAAAAAAAATGGCAATAACTTGTTATTTTTTTTTGAAAATTTGTGGGAAGCAATTAAATTTAATTTACCAAACTATAAATTGATTAAAATAGTTCTTTTAGTTTCTATATATTAATATTGTTGATTTTAGTGTGTTTTGTTGCATGTATATGTGTGTGTGATAATTTTACTCATAATTAAAAAAAAAAAAAAAAAATCAACAACAACTTTGTACCTCTCTAAATTCAAATCCTGATTTCATCACTACCTGAAGGTGGATTTTACTCATAAGTTCAAGTTTGAATGCTAATTAGTTATTGCATTAATTGAAGGTGTTGTGTCATATTACAAACAAATTTAATAAATATATTAGAACTACTACCAATTTTACTATAAATACTTTTAAGTTGACTTAACAATAAATATGATTAGTGTCATTTAAATAATATAGTAAATAAATGTCCGAATTTATTTTAGTAGTAATACATTAGTTTTAAGGTTTATGTAGTGAAATTTAATAACATAAATATATATATATATATATATATCTAAATTATGTTTTATTAGTGACATAAGATAAGATAATTTAGCATTCCTCAATAATGAACTAATGGAATTATTAGTTATTACTTTGCAGATCCAAAAGATATTGAATGTCAAGATAGACTCCCTTATAAAGTTGAAAGCATTAGTTATTAGTTATTGGATAGAATTTTCTTCTTCTATTTTGTTACTTGGTGACTTTAACTAGTATTTGTGTGTAATTCTAAAAATTATGTGATTTGCTAAATGGTTTAAGTCATTTACATCAAATCATCTGCATCGTCATATAATAGGTTGAAAGAGGCTCCTATAATTTGATTCGCAAAAAACTGTCTTTTGTTATATTAAAAGTCAAAATGGTAGCTAGGTAGCACTAATTTAGATGATCATTGCTCATGTTGTTATATATAATCATTGACAAGGGTAAGCAAAATGATGGTTATTAGCTTAGTTCAATAACAAGGTGGTAACATGCCTGTATTGATCTAATGCTTATAGCAAAGGTCACTGAGGGAATAATAATAAGAATTTTATCAAATGCAAGTATATGTGGTCCGCCAGTTCTGGATTAGCCAAATGAGTAGGAAATAATAACGTTTGTTTACTTAGTTTGTTGAAGGTTTGAATGGAAGGATGAGCTATCACTTCCACCCCACTGTTACTATCCTTTGAACAAATTCAAGTACATAGCCACATGACTCTTGCTTTGTCAGTGTCTGCAAAATTAAGACTTGCAGTGCTGCTCACAAGCATTAGACCCCATCTTGTCCCCATTGCTCAGAGTTCACTCCCCACAGTTTTCCCTCCACTCAAATATGTGTTACAACACTTACATATATATCAATCACCACGGTCCTCCACTTTTTAAGAAGGAAAAAAAAATTATTTACGTTCCTTTTCTTTTTGGGTTAAGTTTTAGTGGTTCCAAGAAGTAAGACACTTCATAATCTCCAGTGTTCATTTCATGGTATCATGCATGTGCCCTAAATGTTTAACTGGTAATTATATTACAACTAAACATCTCAATGATATATATTTGTTCATTTCCATAATAATGTCAGTGATATTATTACAGAAGTGCTTCCTAAGCACAATGGGGACATCTTTTGTGTGCCCCTAATTGGAGAACTTCTGACCTTTCAAAAGTTTGCACGAACACTCTTTCTAAAGCGATATCTAAATGAGAAGTTTGAAAAATAGCCATTAGCTATATGATTAAGCTATTTAATTATTTATTTTTATGTGTGGTCTTCGGTGGCTATATATTTAAGTTTTTCTCACACTTCTACTAATTTTTCTTTCACAGCTTTCTCTCAGTAATGGTTAAATTGCCCTAAACAAAGTTATTTGACGTTTGAAATGATAGTAATTGGTTCTAAAAATGATCTTATTTCCAGCAAAATGATTCTCAAGCATCATCTTATACACCAAGAATATTGAATCATTTTCTTTTATTATGCACTAGTATTAGAAAGCAAATGACCAGCCTAAACATTGAGGTTACATGCAGAAAGAAGGCACCTAACACAAATCGTAGGAGATCAAGGCCTAATTAACAATCACAAATAAAAATTTATAAAAATAAAAAATAAAAACAAACAATAAAAGTGCCAATATTTTATGTTAAACTAAAATTTAGGGACACTTAGTTTCACAACGTGCTAAAGTAATAAATTATAAGTGATGGATATTTTGTGCTCACAATTTTTTGTATAGACTGACTATTTTTTTCTCACCATTCACGATCGACTATTTCAATAAGTTATGAAATTAGGTGTAAAATTGAGTGTGTTTGTAGTATTGTTGCATATCAAATATATAATATAAAAACACGAAAAACAAAATAGTAGTATGATGTAAGAACTTGAGAAGGGAGGCTAGTACCTCAATGGGCATAGTCTATTATGGAGATCACTCAATAAGTTCTTCAAACACCATGGAACCAAAGTTTGCTCATTATTGTAGCAAAGAAAGATAAAGGAAGAAAACCATTATTCTATGTTATAAGGTGTAACATTATAATGTGACAATGGCGGGTCATGGGCAGGAAAGCAAAAGCGATTTCATATGTTCACACGTTAAAAGACAGTCATTGTACTAAGTACCAACATGGGTTATAAGAGAGAGCTTGTTTGAAGGAACACGTTGGTCCACTTCCTACTTTGCAGTGAATGATGTTTTAACATCATGAAAAAGACTCATCAGCTCACTTTATATCTATCTCTGTATTGCAATTTTGACCCATGTCCCATTCTCCCCTATTTTACATCCTCATTAACTGTAAAACAATAATTACTCTTTGGCTCTCTGTCCACCTTGTTTCTTTTTTACTTTTTCTACCCTTTTTAGTTTCCATCAAGAAAATCTGCCTCCTAAAGAAAGGTCACTAAGCATTCACCTTATGTTTGGTTCCGTAAAAATAAATAAATAAAGTGATGCAAGTGTAGTGGTCTTTAGTGGTGGCTCCTCCAAGAATTTTTTCTAGAGTGATCATTAAGGAACTTAATTATAGAAAATCTAATAAAAAGGAAATTTTATATATTGAAAGGAAAAAAAAAAAAAAGCAAATATATAAAGTTTCACAATTTCTTTTTATAAATTTTCATATTTTGAAATTGTTGCAGTTTTATTATCAATGCTACAAACTACATCTCTTTTAAATTTTAGTTAAATAAAATCTTTTTTGGGCTTTTTCATTTTGTTTGAGAAGATCTAATATATTATTAAGGGAAGTTTAATTTTGTTGGACCTAAAAAAATTTAGGGTGGTCACAAATTTTTTTGAGGATAGAGAACTCATGAAATTTTTAAAAATTTATATATAATTATTATTTACTCTTTGGCTCTCTGTCCACCTTGTTTCTCTTTTACTTTTTCTACCCTTTTTAGTTTCCATCAAGAAAATCTGCCTCCTAAAGAAAGGTCACTAAGCATTCACCTTATGTTTGGTTCCGTAAAAATAAATAAATAAATAAATAAAGTGATGCAAGTGTAGTGGTCTTTAGTGGTGGCTCCTCCAAGAATTTTTTCTAGAGTGATCATTAAGGAACTTAATTATAGAAAATCTAATAAAAAGGAAATTTTATATATTGAAAGGAAAAAAAAAAAAAAGCAAATATATAAAGTTTCACAATTTCTTTTTATGAATTTTTATATTTTGAAATTGTTGCAGTTTTATTATCAATGCTACAAACTACATCTCTTTTAAATTTTAGTTAAATAAAATCTTTTTTGAGCTTTTTCATTTTGTTTGAGAAGATCTAATATATTATTAAGGGAAGTTTAATTTTGTTGGACCTAAAAAAATTTAGGGTGGTCACAAATTTTTTTGAGGATAGAGAACTCATAAAATTTTTTAAAATTTATATAATTATTATTACTTTTTCAAGTTAGGGTAATATTGTGACCACCTGCCTTCAACGAGAAGTTGTCCATGGTCTTTAGGGACCTTTCAAAACTAATTCATGGTTGTATTTGGATTTGAATATTTAAAATCAATAAATTTGAGAAAAATTATTATTATAAATTATTTGATATAAATTTAACCACACATGATCATAAGAGTTTGGAGATTTTGTTATTTTTCAATATAAATTTTTTTTTTTTGATATTATAAATTCAAAATGACATCTTCATTTCAAATCCATATATTAATAAATCTCAAATCTTTTTAAAAGAATTTAACCAAAAAAAAAAAAAAGGTTATCATTTCATACTTTATTCTAGTCATTTAAACTAAAGATTGAAATCCAAATCCTTGTCTTCAAGTCATACTTTTGTTTGTCCGTTTTCCATTGATAGAACTCTCTTTCTGTATATTTGTATTAGCTGAAAGAGTTTTACTAGAAAAGTACAAATTTTGTGTCATTTAAAGGTGTAACTGCTTCTACTTCACCCACCATGTCTGTTGGTATAGCTTTGGGTTCAAGCAATGATTGCTTTCAGCTTGTTCTTGCAACCTTATTACCAAACTTACTTTAAAGTTGAATGAGATTCGAGATTTAGATTAAGTTGGTACTTAGAAAATCATGTTACATAATCCAATCCTATTCACTATGCAAAGAGAGTCGCAAGATGGGGGTAATTATATATCATTTTTATTTCAGCAAGTCTTCTACATGAGCCACTAAGATTAAACTCAAAAACAAAATGTGCCACAAACTCTTCATAATCATAGCTCTAATTTCATGATTAAGACTAGTCTAAGGCCTAGAATGGATTCAATTTTTATTAACTTATGATCCCCTATGCATTGTAACAGAAAGATGTGGAGTAAGTGGGGATGCAATAGCTACTAATCATCACAAGTTGATGCTATTTTTTGTCACACTCTCTGTTAGAATGTTATTCGTCATCGTCTAACCTACATTCCTGTGCATATGCATCATACTATTACAAAGGAATTGAAAATGTCCCTTTAGAAAGATCCAAAAAGAACGTTCTATTTAACAAATTTGAAACATATTGTGATAAGATGGACAAACAGGCTAGAATCATATATTACCATATTGACTTGTTTGGTCACGTTCATTGCGTTTTGCTCATTGGTAAGTCTCATTCGGTCAATTGCTGGACAGATTGGCAATAATGTCTTGGCCTGGAAAAGCTGATGTATTCAACTGAGAGAGTTTCATAGAAATAATGAATCACAAGGTGGAACAATAGCAATGGGAAAATTAACAAAATGAAGAATCTTGAAATTAGGGAAAAAAAAATGTAAATAACGTAAAAGAGTAATTCATAATATCAATTTCCAACAACTCAAAAATAAAGGTAAAATTTAATTAAAAATTAGTTAACAAAAATAATGCACATTCCTTTGGACAAAGTACACTATAATGGCCCTATCCAAAAAAAAAAAGTACACTATAATGGCTTATACATTCAAGATGCGGACATATGTAAGTAATGGATTTTTTTTTTCTTTCTTTTATAAAAATTGCAATTTCATTAGGAAACAAAGGCATTACAACAATCACGCTTACACGCTTCCAAGATGGCAGAAAGCAAATTGCAATTATTATAGGTAAGGAATGGATCTTGATAAAGTATATTTCTTTTATTTTAACTAGTATTTAACTCATGCTTACGCACGAGAATAATGAATTGTAATGGTAGTGCTATATATTGATGTTAGTTTGGGTTCTTAAACATATAAGACATAGTTCGACTAGGACATTTGGAGGTATTTAAATAGTTTTTCCTTATAATTTTCTTAATATTGATTACGTCAAGTTTCTCATTATATTGTTATTACGTATATAAATTTGAAAATTGCTGTTGGATACTACATATACAATATCAATTTACAATTATTGTTTATGAAATTCTACTAAATATAATACAAAATAAAATAATAAATTAGTTAAATAGTATCTCCTAAATTGAATAAAGATAAGTGCATGAAATCATTCAGCTCAATTACGGTTTGTTACATTCAATATCTTCACATACAAAATATTTGAATATAAATAGTATAAAAAATATGATCATTAGTTCAAAAACAAAATTACAGTAAAAATCTAAACAATTTAATTTGTATGGAAAGCTAACAAAAGCAAAATCCAATTTTGATAACAATTGAATTTTCTCTAAACTTTGGTTTTAAAAAGCTATATATATATATATATATTACCTAGTTAATAATAGACCATACATAGTCATGGTATATTACATAAATGACTTATAAATTTGAATTATTTTTAGTTATAAAAAAATTCTTATAAATTTAAAATCATTCAAACTCTCTCTTACTCTAATTTTATTTATAGAGTTAGATATATAATTATTTTTTTATGGTTTATTCATATTGGACTCTTCGTTTTCTACACTAAATTAATTCATTTGGTAACAAAATTATAAATTTTGGATTAGATAAGACATGTGGTACAAAATTAAACTCTAATTGAAATTTAATTTTTATACTAAACTAACTCACTTGACACAAAAATTTTAAAAATTAGATTAAATGGGACATTGGCGCATAATTAGATTCTAATTGAATTCTAATTTAAAATCTAATTGAATTTTCTCTCCATTTTACCTATTAATATATATATATATATATATATAGATTATGTGGGATGGACATATTTCTCTCAACACCTTCTTCCCCTCTGGACATTTTGCTAAAAGACCATTCTCGCTGAAACAAATTTCTTTTTTGGTTCCCCACCATTATATTCATTGTGTACTATTGACAATAATCTCACACTGTCACTCAAAGAGGAATATAAATTGAGCACCATATGTCAAACTACATTTAAATTTACAGCTTCGATTAGCAAAATGTAAAGTTATATCTAATTTGATTTGTTCTTCCGCGTAAATAATTTCTTGACAAATCCTTTTCCGAATCAATTCCACCACTAATAAAAGCTGCAGAATCATTATGTAATGAATTTGACAAATAAACTAGTAACAGCCAAAAGATTCTTTGAATAGGACATAGAAATTATATGGTTTCACACACGTTTCACATATTCTACATTTGAATTTCCAAAAGATTCTTTGAATAGGACATAGAAATTATATGGTTTCACACACGTTTCACATATTCTACATTTGAATTATTATATCCATACTTCCAACCACAACATTTGCAAAAAGTTGAGTCTTTAACTTTGCTTCAAAGTGAAGGAAGGCACATAAAATATGTTTAACTTGAAGACCATGCATGTTCAGATAGAATTAAAGCTACTGTTCTGGTCCCTCAACACTGTTATTCATAAATTGAACGCGTTACTTCCATTACCAAAAAGTAAAAACATTATTGTCTTCAATTTACAATCATTTAACAACATATAGTACCAAATTACAGCTTATAGCTTAAATTTGCTCCTGTTGCAGCTTGGTTCCACCTGGAATGTTGCATATTAACCAAATAATGCATCCAAATAAAGCCTCACTTGGGAAAAATAGTTAAAAGTGGTAATATCAACCATAAGATTGTAGCTTCTCATAAATATTTCATTAATTTTTTGATAATTTAATAGTTATAAGGGGGATGGGAGTTTTAAATTCTGATCGTCTCAGTTGAAAATACTAATAAATGCCAGCTGAACTATGAGGCTCTTGGAACTTTATTAATATCCCATGAAGCAAAGCTTAGTAAATTCTATTCAAGTACAGGAACAATGCTTAATGAAGCAAAAAGTGAGCTGATTCGTGATTAACCAAAAAGAACAAGAGGCAAACACTAACCACAAAAAGGCCACCATTTTTAATCTAGTTCTAGGAAAGGAGGCTCTTACCCCTTGTTTTAAAGAAAGTAATTAACTCTGTAAAAAAAAAAGTAATTACCAACCAATGATTAAGATTAAGAGTAACATTTTAGAGGAAAAAATAATGAAAGAGGTTCACCAGGATGAACCCATTCAACGCAAGCAACAAATGTTAAAAAAGCCCAAAAGGATTCACTAGGTTGAAGGTCCAATAGACATCCAGTACATCTGCCAGCGACGACAATAACCAGACCTGAAGAAAACAATGGCCCGCCTGAAGAAACAAAGACCCACGGCCCTCAAAACTCTTATCAAATCAAATAAAAAATATTGTTAAACCAACACATTTTCCACTATTAAATAAAAAAGAATTTAAGTTCATGGGCCATCAAGGGCCTGTTTTGTAATGTTGTTCTAGTAATGTTATTTGTATTTTTAAAAATACGTGTGAGTGAAAAAGTGTATGAAAATATGTATAATATTATTTAAAAACTGAAAACATGTGTTTAAACAGATATACCAAATGGGCCCCAAAAGTCTGCTTATCTGGAACATATTGCAAATTTTGAAGCAACTAGAGTAAGATTCTCAATACAATAGGAGTGGAGCAGCAACTCCACATATTAGCATAAACTGATCCGATCCTATGCTTAAATATAAAATTGAGCCGATAACACACTAAAAGAAAGTAGGAATAGCTATGACAAACCACACTTCTTATCTAGTGTTTGTTTGGAATCTACTTATTTTGTTGAAATTGAAAACTTTTTACTGAAAATATTGTGACCAAAATGGCCAAATACCACTGTTGGCCAAAATTATTAGTGTTTTACCACTGTTTGAAAAATATTTAATAATTTACCACCTTTTTGAAACTCGAGTTTAACATGGAACTCGAGTTTCAAACACTTAAGGGCCATTAATTTGGTCACCCTTTTCAAAACATAGTGTTCAGTGTTTAAACAATGAACACTAGTGTCCAAAATTTAAAAACCGTGTTTGGTCACCCTTTTCTATTCAGGGTTGTTTGAAAAACAGTATTCAAAAACCCATGTTTGAACAAAGTTTTTTGGAATCACCTTGGAGCTAATTTTAAACAACAAAAATGCAGTTTCAGTGGCACTTCGGTAATTAAATTGAACACAACTATGGGGCCCACCTGGTCAGCTTTTTTTCAAGTTTGTCTCCTCTCTTTACTCTCATCTCTTCAAAACCGAATCCTCTCTACCTGGTATGAAGATCCAGAACTCTCCATAACTCCCCTCACCGACCCAGCGCCATTTATCCTCACCAACCCATCATAAACGCGTCTTCTACACACACCGCATCACCAACCTCAGTCAATCACATTAATCCCTTTCTTAGAATTAATTCCTCACCTACAAAGCTGTTAATAAGGAAAAGCCAAACTCACACAATCCGAAGGGCTTGGTCAAGTAAAGATTTGTAATTTTCTTAATTACTTGTTACAGCTTTCTTTCACATCCCAATCTAATTCAGATTAGTTCACATTAATCCAGCTTAGGGCTTATTTAATCTCACATCTTCATTCAGATGGAAGCCTCGCTCTCATCCTCATCCACCTCTCTCGTGCTATACAAAGCATCTGCTTCCTCCTCTTACCGTGTTCCCTTACTGGTAGGTCTGTCTAATATAGTGAATCATTTTTGCTTGTTTTGTTATAATTTTGTACCTAGATCATGCATTTTCTCTTCATTTTGTGGCCTCTATGTTGTTGCTGATATGAACTTGAGATCAGTAGGTGTAAGTGTAAGTTTCATTTGACAAAATTATAGTGAATCATTTTTGCTTGTTCTGTTATAATTTTGTACCTAGGTCATGCATTTTCTCTTCATTTTGTGGCCTCTGTGTTGTTGCTAATGTGAACTTGAGATCAGTAGGTGTAAGTGTAAGTTTCATATGTATTTATTATAGTCTCTATGTATGTTGTGTTGACAAAATAAGAGGCTAGTGTCAAATATAGTACATAATATGGATAGAGACTCTCCTAATTTCCTCTTGCCTTTTGTACAAGGGTTTTGATTGAATTAGTTCACGAGGATTTTAGTTAGTAAAAAATAAAAGGGTCCATGATATAATTAAATTGACATCACTATAATTTTTTCTTAGGGATAATCACTTACAATTATATAAATATACAATGCCACTACAAGTGTATGATAAACTGATGTGTATACAATGCATACCTATGTATTTTTCCTTTAGTTTTGTTAAATTTTCTCTTATATGCTTACTGCTTGGGTCTTTTCGTGAGTAGGAAGTTAATGTTTTTTAATTCATATCATACAATTTCAAATGATGAGTCTATGTAAGTATACCAAAATTTATTTAGATGGAAGAGAGAACAACTGATATCGAGGATACGAAGTTGTGGCCTGAGGCAGTCGAGAAGCATTTCATTGATATCTTGTTAGAAGAGGACGCTAAAGGGAATATGCCCCAAGGCCAGTTCAAGACTGGAACTTGGACAATCGTTATGAATGAGTTTAACAAACGCGCGAATAAAAATTACAACAAGACACAACTTACACAAAAATATCAACGAATGAAAAGTCGACACCGCACATTCTCCCAGCTCATTGCACGTACAAGAATGGGATGGGACCCCATTTCAAATATGATGACAGCCAATGAGGAAGCTTGGGCTGCTGCATTTGCGGTAAGTCCTTTAACATACTCTAAACAAAATTTATTACAATTAGCTATATGCATAGTTTATGGTTGTAATTAAAATGATGCTGAAATCTACCTTGTGTTCATAATAGCATGGCTCATCTTTTAAACACTGAATGTATTCACAACTAAAAAAGATAGTGATAAGGCAAAAACAAAAATTCATACATATGGACTAGCACTATGTTGTAAGTGTATACGTATCTTTGTTTACCTTTCCCTGCATATCAAAAATATGAGATTTATTAAATGGTGTATTAATAAATAGTGTGTTCAAATAGTTTTTTTGCAGCATTTTCTCAAGATGATGCTTTTAGGAATGGAATAAAATCTGATCTAAGGGGTTTATTACTGTAGAAAACAAAAATGTGATTTTGGTATAAAGTCAATAGGGTTATTATTACTGTTACTCTTTTTGTTTTTGGTATGTAAGAGTGGATGGTTATTATAGGGTTATTATAATTACCCATCTAATTTGTATTGGGTTTTATATGAATAAGTCATCTAACCCAATATATATGGTTGATAATAGGTCAATCATAAATTCAAGGAGTTCAAGAAAAAGGGGCTAAAACACTACGACCTGTTGGGCAGGCTTTTCAATTCAAACACAACCACTGGTTTCCTCCAAATTTCATTTGCTCAACCAACTCCCAACGGTGACGAAGAGAGAAAGCTGGATGCAGCCTTCCTATTATCGGGGGTGCATGTCAACGTCAACACCGAAAGTGTGGATGATGTGGAGGAGCTGCCCACACCAAGTGAAGCCCAAAGCCGGAGGCAAGCTGAAAAGTAGCCAGCTGAACCATCTCATTCAAGCGGAAAAAGGAAGAAAGGGCACTCCCTTGAAAGCATGACTGAAGCTATTTGGGGGTTTACTGACATGCGAAACCGGAGGGGGAAAAGGTTCATTGAAACTAAGGACTCTACTGTGGGGGGTGACACTGAGTCAGTTACAGAAGCTGTAACACTGCTTAACCAGTACACCGATGTGGATCATGTCACATATTGCAAGGTTGTGCAGGAGCTTCATAACTTCAAGAGTAGAGCTGCTTTTTTTGCTATGATGGTCGATAGGAGAAGGGCTTGGATTGAGTTCATTGGGGGTGGATTGCAGTAGTTGTGGGGGTGGTTGAGAATGTGCGCCGTTTAAAGAGCTACTAGGAAGTTAATTAGTTTAGTTATTTTGCTTTAATGTGAATAGGCAAAGTTTGTATTATATTAATATTTTGGACAATGTTTGCACGCTACCTTCCTTTATTATTACTATATAATGCTTTGGACATCTATGCAAGTTATGTAAGAAATATGGGATTAGTTTGTTGTGGCTTTATGCTGTTTAAATTGCAATTGCTTTGTTGTGGCTTTGTGCTATTTTGTGCTGTTTTGTTTGGTGACATATATATATATATATATATTTTAGAAAATCAGAGGTGTTCTTTATGGAATTTTGGACAATGTTTGCATGCTACCTTCCTTTATTACTACTGTATAATGCTTTGGACATCTATGCGAGTTATGTAAGAAATATGGGATTAGTTTGTTGTGGCTTTGTGCTGCTTAAATTGCAATTGCTTTGTTGTTCAGCAATTGCAATTGCTTTGTTGTGGCTTTGTGCTGTTTTGTGCTATTTTGTTTGGTGACATATATATATTTTAGAAAATCAGATGTGTTCTTTATGGAATTTCTATGGTGCACACAGTAACATCTATAAATATATATATATATTAAAAAAAAAAAAAAATTTGCTATGCAGAATTATTTTCTCACTTATGCAGAAGTATATATACTCACTTATATATACATACATCCATATATACTCATTTATATATATACTGACTTATATATATATAGATACAACAATATATATATATATATATACACACACATACAGCAATATAGATATATATACATATAGCAACATATATATATATATATATGTACTTCTTTATAGTGGCTAATGTGAATTTTTTGGCTGCCCACAAGTGTGATTCAGTTATGGTCGATACCGATTCAGATCGTGATTCAGTCATGACTGATCCTAATTCAGATGAGTACGATAGTGAGGTAGAACTTGAGATTGCCACAGCCTACATTCAGCTATGTATAGAGTACGTGCAAAAGTACTACATGAAGCGACCTATGTGCACTAGTATCCTGAGTGGGAGGTCATATGTGATTGAAGTACTAGAAGGAAATCCTCAAGTGTGTTACAACATATTCCGCATGGACAAGACCATTTTTAGGCACTTGTATAATGAGTTGAAGCGGTTGCACCTATTAGAGAAGGACACTGGTATTGTTTCAGTTGATGAGGTCATTAGGACAATGCTATTTATAGTTGGACACAACGCTGACTACCAGCTAACTGCCAACTGCTTCCAACATTCTTTCGAGACCATTCAAAGGCTGTTCCTACGTGCCTTGCGTGCTATCCATGCTTTGGGATGTCTCATCATTCGGCCCGACGTTGATGCAGCTGAGCTTCCTCATTCACTTCGAGGGAATGAGAAATATCACCCATGGTTTGAGGTATGCTTTGATTTTTCTTTTTTTAGTTCTTAGATAAATTATCACTTTGATTGATTAAAATCTAAAAAATCTGTAATAGAGAATAGAAAGAATCCCTTATGAAGTGTGAAAGAGAGCTGATTGCACATAAGTTGAATTTACCTAATTAGAGCTACCTATTTTTTTAACAGAAATGTATTGGGGCCATCGATGGGACGCACATAAGTGCTTCTGCCCCATTTGGTAGGACCACCACATTCATAGATAGACGAAGTGACATCACCCAAAACGTGATGTGTGTATGCAACTTCGACATGCTGTTTACGTATGTGCATTCTGGATGGGAAGGGAGTGCAAATGATTCACGAGTCATGCAGGACGCACTTGGACAGGCCGAGTATGAGTTCCCTTGGCCGCCTAGAGGTAAAAAAATTAACAATTAAAAATTAAAAAATTAAAAAAAAAAATTTGGTGCATTTGGTTTTGGATTTGTTCTTTGGGCATCTACATCAGTATGATAGCTTTCATAATTGTAGCTACAGCACTGCAGAACTAGGGTTGGCAAAATTTCAATATATGAGTTGCACTTACATGTCGTGAACTTGATAGAATTGCTGATTAGGTTTGCAAAAATTTGAACAGATAGCTAAACTTATAATAATAATCTTTGGCTAGTAATTTGAATTATCTTATACCATGAGAACTAAAGTCATACCAGAGATATCTAAAACAGTCTCTACATTGTGGTTAATGCATTGCACAATATGTAGAATAAAATTGAGTTATAATTTGTTATGTATTTCCTATATATCTATAAAGTTATACTTATCCAATTATACAGATAATTTTTTCTATGCTTCAAACACTTGCTTCTTTCTTACTTTTTTAGAAACTCTAATATCACTGTAAATTTAAAAAAAAAAAAAAAATTAGGGGAACGATGGAAAAGAGGTGGGTTAAATGCAGCTCTTACATCTAAGCAATGTTATGCTAGACTTTGTAGAGTTTTGAATACATCTTCATAACTTTTTTGACCCTTCTTTTCTTTGTTTGATAAGTAAGAAATTATCCATTAAAAGAACATGAAATGCAACATAAATATGTGGAAATCATGCAAAGAGTCACGACATGTAAGTTATTGTGTGGTGTAATATTGACAAAATGTTGCAACAAGTGTTACTTGATCTTAACCCATATATAATATAATAAAAAAAAAATGTATAAACTATATCTACTAACAGTGGTACAAGGCATCTAGTTACAATTGTCTATTAATATTTTTTCTTTAATTTATAATGTGCAACATGATAAGTAAACTTGCACAAGTTGCGTGGAAGTGGTTCTTATAAATAACATCCTGGGCTGTGATTATGATTTGAAATTGTTTCTATACAGACCTTACAAATAGCCTACCACTACCTGCAACATGTTACATGGGTCATAAAGTATATGATTAAATTTGTTTAAGATATATTTTGAGGCTCCCTTCTAATTAAAAAGAAAAAAAAAAAAAGTAGTCATACCCAATCTACAATGCTCTTGCTTCAGGTTATTTTTTACCCACTATTCTTGTCTATTGTCAGTATTGATGATAAGAAGTGAGCCTAGTGGCCCTTACTTGCCATAAAGGCTAGAGGCCAATTTTGATATAAATTTTGATATAGTCATTTGTTCTTCTTTCATATTTGTTCAGTGAGGATCATCTCCCTTTTAAAACAAGGCCAAATTCACAAGGTTATCACAGCCGTTTGAATCTAGTCTCATATCAACTGGTGCCACAATTGTTTTCCCTCTTCCAATTGGGTGGCCACATTATAATATCAAAATATTAATTAAATTATACATGTTTATAAATAAAGATGTAAATATCAGGGGAGGTTCTTGATTAAAGGGTCATCACTTCTATAAATGGTAACTATGTTTCTGTGTATGGTGATCCTTTTGCAATTTTTCTTTTATTGTCACTTAAAAATAGTTGTGTTGGGTAACATTAATTGCCAATGGTTATTACTCTAATTGCAGGATTGTACTACCTCGTTGACTCGAGGTACGCAATAGGCAGTGCATTCCTCCCCCCACACAAGTCCGCACGCTACCATGCTTAAGAGTTTCAAGGTGCGAACCGGCAACCTACTACCCCACAAGAGTTGTTCAATTATAGGCATTCATCATTGCAGATGGTGATTGAACGATGCTTTGGCGTGTTGAAGGCAAGGTTCCCGATCTTGACTGAAATGCACTCCTTCTCCCTCTCTAGACAACGGCTGATTGTGACCACTTGCTATGCACTTCACAACTTTATCTGCATGTATAACCAGGCGGATGAAATGTTCCATGTGTGGGAAGGATCATTTGTGCGTAATAGCAACGCAACCTTAGCGGGAGCTGCACACGTAGGTAGTGGGGGTACTGAAGAAGCTTTTAATTCTTGGGCATAACGAGCAATGTCGAAGTATTATGATGCGATAACTGCTGCTATGTGGGCAAATTACACAGGCAATCGTGATTGAACTTTTTGGGAATAGAATGTAAAAAAAGTGGATATTACAGTATTCAAACTCCGTTTTAAGTTTTAACCTTGTTTTTATTGAAAAATTTGTTGTGACAAAAATAGATGCTGGTTATGGAGGCATTAGGCAATGACATCATGCTATGTTTGCATTTTTAACTGAACTTTGCTTTTTCTTTCCTTTTGGTTTGTTCCTTTTGTGCTTCTCAAGTGGTTAGTAAGATCTCTTGAGATTGGACCACTCTTGTTAGGGAGGTCATATCTTATGTTTGATATGGTTTGATATGGTTCTCATTCCTATTGAAAGGAAAGATGGGTGTAAGACCCTATCAGGTACTGTGATGAAATTATTATGTTCAGGGATACAATAAAAGTGTTGAATGAAGGTTAGTTATATAGTTTCTAGGTTGTGTGAAGGCAATTCAATATATAATGAAGCAGTTAAGAGGCAAAAATTATGAACCATTTGTATTTCTTGGAAATTCTATAACGCAAGCTGTAACTGTTGTTGACATTGTTGGTTTTCTTTTCTTTTTTTTTTTCTTTTTTTGGTAGAAAGGAAAATTTCATTAAACAACCAAACTAAGGGGAAAAGGGAGGATCAGCAATGGTCCTGTTAACATACAAGCCAGATTTTTGTCCGAGCTTAACCGCTCCAAAAGATCCACAGGCAGATCTTGATACAAAATAAAAGGTCTCTCACGAAAACAATGCACGATCCAAACTTGAGCTATTTCAAATAACAGCTGCCTGCAGTCATCAATAAGTGGCAAAACAGAGAGATTAGTAATAGTTGGGCTGGTGAGGAGCTGCACAACAGCCATAGCATCAAGTTGAACGTTCATAGCATTTAGGTTCATGTTTTTGCAGAGCATAAGACCATGTCTAAAGCCCCACAACTCCGCCATAAAACTATCCAAGCACCCAAGCCTCTTGGAAGGGAATATTAATTCCAACAATTGGCTAAGCAAAAGCTTCCAACTTAACAACTTAACAATTTCTTGACAAAATTAAATTTTAAGCATTCACTATTGTGCTGGTACAATATATATGTAGGAAAAAGGAAAGCTAGAGGAATGCGACAATAACATACTATTGTAAAAGTACTATTAAGCCAATAACATACAGTTGTAAGAGTCAAGAGTCAGCCCCATACATATACCTAGCACTAGCAAAATGGATGACTCAAGATTGTCCAAAAATAGTACACATGGCATCAAGTTCATGAGGAGTCAGTACTACATAATAAGATAATATGGTTATAGGACATTATCATAATAGTTTGGTTTAGACCATTGTCATAGTTAGCAGTAATACAAGCGTGGTGCATAACAAACACCATCCAATGAACATTATCTTGACCCTTTTTTTTGTCTGATCTAAGGGGTGGACCTTGTCATGCATGACCCTTAGTTCCTCTCGCAATACACACAACTCTTCTTGTAGTAACTGGAAATTCTCCGCATATGACAATGGCATCTTCAAGGGAATACACCATTGAAAAAACCCACATTTTTCCTTTGGGCAACATTGAAATAGCCTGTACCGGTTATCATTTCGTTTATCTGAAATCCTCACACTTGCTCTCAAGCCACAGAAACAGTTGCGCAATTTCAGAACCGAAGGCCATCATCAATATCCTCATGCATTGTGTCTGACATCTGCAAGAAGAAGCCACAAACCTACTCACTTACACATTACTCATTTGAATATGCTATCAATTCGTGCAACAAAAAATATAGCAACATATCCAAGCAAACCCTATGGCTATGCAATTTCACACAATTGTTTTCAATTTTCGGTGCAAGAGTAATAAAAACTTTCAAAATTTTGAATTAGAAAACCATCATTGACAGAACCAGAACAGAGAAAACCAAAAGTAAACCTCACAAAACCTTTCCGTTTATCACTATAATTGAGGAATTGGCCTGAACAACACCACATTATATCCATCATATTCAAATTGAATTCAATGAAATTCAGTCAAACCGACCACAAAATCATCAAATTCACCAAGCTTAAATTCATGAATATTTAACTAAACCCAATCAACTAAACTAACAGTAAAAATTCACTAACGAAATTCAATCAAACTGACCACAAAATCATCAAATTCACCAAGCTTAAATTCATGAATAATTAAACTAAACCCAATCAACTAAAAATAACAGTAAAATGAAGCTAATAATCAGCTTTCTCGGCAACCAAACAGAGTGTTAAGAAAAATGAAAAATCAAATGGGTTGTAAATCAAACATTGTTTCAACAGCAAAAGATTTAGAGAATGTACCTAAAAGATTTCGAGAATGTAGGGCATGTATGTTTGGATTGTAAATCAAATATTGTTTTAACAACAAACAAAGAACAGAAAAATTGGGGGTTTTCCCGATTGGTGAGGAAAAAAAAACAAAAGAAAACAAAAAAGTGAGAAATCTGTGAGTGAAGAAGGAACGGTTCGGTCTTTAGACAAAAACCCATTGACAAGTAAGGTGAAAGTGAGATTCGAACCTAGATCTTGGAGTGATGGGTCGGCGACTCGGCAGCGACAGAAGCTCGATTGGTTGTTGGGTCTTGGAGTGTTGACAGTGGAGATGAGATCCAAGGAACGTCAAGCCCAGCCGTGGATCTTCTTTGGCATCGATGAAGATGAGGATTGTGCGTGGGTTTGGTTTTCTGCTCTCAGGGAAGAAAAGGGATGAAGAAGGAAAGAGATGAGCAACGGGAATATATGGATGTTCTCTCTCCTGATTAAAAAAAAATGTTATTTTTAGTACTTTGCTCAGCTTTTTTTACCATTCAAAACACACATACCAAACACATATTTTATATTTTTTGAATATTGAAAAATGTTGTTTAAATTATGATACCAAACACATTTTTTTTGTTTTATTTACACTAAAGATACGTTTTTCAACAACACTTTTTAAACCACAGTTTTCACATCTTTTTAAACAACAATTTTTGAAAACTAGGACCAAATGGGCCCTTAAATTCCATAAAAAAATGCCGCTGACATGCGAAACTCAAGTTTAAGTGTGTGTTTGGCAAAAATTATTTTTGCCAATTTATTTTACTATTCAATTTATTTTTACTACTATTCATAATTCCCACTGCACTTTTTTATACTATTCATGGATCCCACGATTCTATTTTAGCTAACTTTTACCTTTATCTATAGTACTTTCAGTTAAAAGTTTTCAGTTTCAGCAAAATAAGTGAATCTTAAACAAACCCTAAGAAGGATGAAGTGCTTGGAATATGGTACTCAAGTTTTCAAAACTCGAATACCATGTAAGAAAGTATCCTGCATTTCATGCATGAGAGCATCCACGTAACATACATATGGTTCCTACTCGAGTTTTATAACATATATATGGTTCGTACTCAAAAAGCTACTTCCATACCTTCAATACCTTTCTCAGATGATCATATTTGTTTTTAATTTGGACTGGACTCACCACTTTGTTAATCAGCCTCTACTACTTTATCACTTTGTCATACCCTTCATTTCTCAAATATCCTCTGCTCCTATTGCTTCCCCTTAACCATTTTGGCTACAAATAAATTCTATAATCATAAACATCCTTTCAAATAAATCATACACTCAAAAAATTACAAATATAAAACACAAACACCTTCCAAGCCATGTTCCATGAAACCTTCCTAATTAGAATCTCATCGTTGTGTGTAAATTTTCTTTAATGCACATTCACTTAAATAAAAGACAACTAACATTGTGTACATAGGTTTCTCCAACAACAAAATTTTTTTTTTTTTTTTTTTCATTGTGTGCATAAAGACATGCAACAAACAAGAGTAACAATTTAATAAAGTAATGATTGTGTAACTGTTAATATTATCATGAAAGAGTTACCCTACTATGGAGCTGTTATTGCTGCAATATGAACTGTAGAGTTGTTACTGGTTTAGTGTGGACTGTGGTCTTCCTTATGGACTGAGTTTAAGGGATGAAAAATCTATGGGCGCTTCCCAAGACCAGCAAAACTGCATAGAAAGAACAGAGTACATTCAACTTTTTTTTTCCTAGGGAAGTAAAGAAGAAAACAACTATACAAGAGCAGAGGGAGATACACACACACACACACACTGCTAGGATTGGAATATAATATAACCTTGGCTCAAAGGATGTTTGTGTTCATAATGGTAAGCTCTTTACATTTAAATCATGACTTGCACAAACACACATGCACTTATAGCAACACATGTTATCAAATAATTGATCCCACCATTTCTTTCATAGTAATCTTATGATGCCCTATTCAAAAACACACTAACCCTCCAATACCCTAACTCATACAAATGAACAACAAACCCAGTAACCTACACTTATCAAAACAAAATTGTCAAAAACTCCCAAAAATGATAACTTTACAGCTAAATTTCCATTATCCCACAAAGAAACAGATACCCAATTACCATAAATCCATGAAATTGCCAAGACTACTATACACAGGGGACTTACTCAACACAAGTTTTGGCTGTTCTTCAAAAACCCAAAAGAGTAAACAACACAAAGATTCAAAATTTCACTTCTTTTTTCTTGTACTCAGCATTTTCTTGAGAAACAAACAGATAATTAGACTAGAAAATAAAGAAAACGAAGCAAAGTGTAAAAGCAACAAGAAAATATAGCAGTCTTACCAATGAGATAAAGCTCTTCACCAATTGTAGCTAAAGTGCTTGATGAAATAACTGAGAGAGAGAAAGAGAGAGGTTTTACACAAAAGGGGGTATTTAAGTTGTTGGTGGGTAGATAGGATATTAAAGAGCATTGAAGAGGAACGAGTTGAGGCATTGATGAGGAGAGAGTCGGGTTGTGAGAATTGAAAAGGAGATCTTCTCTATAGATTTGCACCGCTGGGCTGAAGGGAAAGGGAAATATTCAAGGGGTATTTGGGTTGTTGGTGGGTAGATATGAAATTAAAGAGCATTGAAGAGTAAGGAGTTGCGACATTGATGAGGAGAGAGTCGGTTGTGGGAATTGAAGAGGAGATTTGCTCTACAAATTCACATCGCAAGGCTAAAGGGAAAAGGAAATATTTAGAATATTACCGTTGTTAAATGATACCATATTGGGCAAACCATTCGAAAATAAGCTAGCTTTTCTACACAATGAATTGGCCCACATCAACAATGACAAGGGACCCACTTGATGCTTCAAAATAAGCTAAATGCAAAATAAGCTCCCAAAATCTCTAATAGGAACTAAAGTAAGATTCTCAATACAATAGGAGTGGAGCAGCAACTCCACATATTAGCATAAACTAATCCAATCCCATGCTTAAATATAAAATTGAGCCAATGACACTAAAAGAAAGCAGTAACAGTTATGACCAACCACACTTCTTATCTAGTCTAATAGCATAATTCCACAAATATATACCATGGGTGCTAAAAAGAAAGATCTACTAACAATTTGATTTAACCAAAAATCACTTGCACAATGTTCTCGTCAGAAAAAAAAAAAAAAAAAAAATTTTCGGTTGGGCCACAAATTGGGCCCAATTCCTAAACGGGGCCCGGCTGGGGCGGGTTCGGGCCCCGGGAAAAAACCCGGTATCCTAAACGGGCCGGGTTCGGGCTACGGGTCTTGCCCCGCGGGTCGGGTCCGGGTATGAAAAAACCCGGCCCGAACCCGACCCGTTGCCATTCCTACATACTATTGTAAAAGTACTATTAAGCCAATAACATACAGTTGTAAGAGTCAAGAGTCAGCCCCATACATATACCTAGCACTAGCAAAATGGATGACTCAAGATCATCCAAAAATAGTACACAGCGCATCAAGTTCATGAGGAGTTAGTACTACATAATAAGATAATATGGTTACAGGACATTATCGTAACAGTTTGGTTTAGACCATTGTCATAGTTAGCAGTAGTACAAGCGTGGTGCATAACAAACACCATCCAATGAACATTATCTTGACCCTTTTTTTTGTCTTATCTAAGGGGTGGACTTTTTCATGCATGACCCTCAATTCCTCTCGCAATACACACAACTCTTCTTGTAGTAGCTGGAAATTCTCCGCATATGACAATGGCATCTTCAAGGAAATACACCATTGAAAAAACCCACATTTTTCCTTTGGGCAGCATTGAAATAGCTTGTACCAGTTATCATTTCGTTTATTCGAAATCCTCACGCTTGCTTTCAAGCCACAGAAACAGTTGCGCAATTTCAGAACCGAAGGCCATCGTCAATATCCTCATGCATTGTGTCCGACATCTGCAAGAAGAAGCCACAAACCTACTCACTTACACATTACTCATTTGAACATGCTATCAATTCGTGCAACAAAAAATATAGCAACATATCCAAGCAAACCCTATGGCTATGCAATTTCACACAACTGTTTTCAATTTTCAGTGCAAGAGTAATACAAACTTTCAAAATTTTGAATTAGAAAACCATCATTGACAGAACCAGAACAAAGAAAACCAAAAGTAAACCTCACAAAACCTTTCTGTTCATCACTATAATTGAGGAATTGGCCTGAACATCACCACATTATATCCATCATATTCAAATTGAATTCAACGAAATTCAGTCAAACCAACCACAAAATCATCAAATTCACTAAGCTTAAATTCATGAATATTTAACTAAACCCAATTAACTAAAACTAACAGTAAAAATTCACTAACGAAATTCAATCAAACTAACCACAAAATCATCAAATTCACCAAGCTTAAATTCATGAATAATTAAACTAAACCCAATCAACTAAAAATAACAATAAAATGAAGCTAATAATCAGCTTTCTCGACAACCAAACAGAGTGTTAAGAAAAATGAAAAATCAAATGGGTTGTAAATCAAACATTGTTTCAACAACAAAAGATTTAGAGAATGTACCTAAAAGATTTCGAGAATGTAAGGCGTGTATGTTTGGATTGTAAATCAAATATTGTTTTAACAGCAAACAAAGAACAGAAAAATTGGGGGTTTTTCCGATTGGTGAGGAAAAAAAAAAAAAAACAAAACAAAAAAGTGAGAAATCTGTGAGTGAAGAAGGAACGGTTCGATCTTTAGACAAAAACCCATTGACAAGCAAGGTGAAAGTGAGATTCGAACCTGGATCTTGGAGTGATGGGTCGGCGACTCGGCAGCGACAGAATTTCAATTGGTTGCTGGGTCTTGGAGTGTTTACAGTGGAGATGAGATCCAAGGAATGTCAAGCCCAGCTGTGGATCTTCTTTGGCGTCGATGAAGATGAGGACTGTGCGTGGGTTTGGTTTTCTGCTCTCAGGGAAGAGAAGGGATGAAAAAGGAAAGATATGAGCAGCGGGAATATATGGATGTTCTCTCTCCTGATTAAAAAAATGTTATTTTTAGTACTTTGCTCAGCTTTTTTTACCATTCAAAACACACATACCAAGCACATATTTTATATTTTTTGAACACTGAAAAATGTTGTTTAAACTATGATACCAAACACATTTTTTTGTTTTATTTACACTAAAAATACGTTTTTCAACAACACTTTTTAAATCACAATTTTCACATCTTTTTAAACAACAATTATTGAAAACTAGGACCAAACGGGCCCTTAAATTCCATAAAAAAATGTCGTTGACATGCGGAACTCAAGTTTAAGTGTGTGTTTGGCAAAAATTATTTTTGCCAATTTATTTTACTATTCAGCTTATTTTTACTATTATTCATAATTCTCACTGCACTTTTTTATACTATTCATAGATCCCACAATACTATTTTAGCTAACTTTTACCTTTATCTATAGTACTTCCAGTAAAAAGTTTTCAGTTTCAGCAAAATAAGCGAATCTTAAACAGACCCTAAGAAAGATGAAGCGCTTGGAATATGGTAGTTTTATAAACTCGAATACCATGTAAGAAAGTATCCTGCATTTCATGCATGAGAGCATCCACGTAACATACATATGGTTCCTACTTGAGTTTTATAACATATATATGGTTCGTACTCAAAAAGCTACTTCCATACCTTCAATACCTTTCTCAGATGATCCTATTTGTTTTTAATTTGGACCTGACTCACCACTTTGTTAATCAGCCTCTACTACTTTATGACTTCGCCGTACCCTTCATTTCTCAAATATCCTCTGCTCCTATTGCTTCCCCTTAACCATTTTGGCTACAAATAAATTCTATAATCATAAACATCCTTTCAACTAAATCATACACTCAAAAAATTACAAATATAAAACACAAACACCTTCCAAGCCATGTTCCATGAAACCTTCCTAATTAGAATCTCATTGTTGTGTGTAAATTTTCCTTAATGCTCGTTCACTTAAATAAAAGACAACTAACATTGTGTACATAAGTTTCTCAAAAAAAAAAAAAAAAACACTGTGTACATAAAGACATGCAACAAACAAGAGTAACAATTTAATAAAGTTATGATTGTGTAACTATTAATATCATCATGAAAGAGTTACCCTACTGTGGAGCTGTTATTGCTGCAGTATGAACTGTAGAGTTGTTATTGGTTTAGTGTGGACTGTGGTCTTCCTTATGGACTGAGTTTAAGGGATGAAAAATCTATGGGCCCTTCACAAGACCAGCAAAACTGCATAGAAAGAACAGAGTATATTCAACTTTTTTTTTTTTTCCTGGGGAATTAAAGAAGAAAACAACTATACAAGAGCAGAGGGAGATACACACACACACACACACACACACACACACTGCTAGGATTGGAATATAATATACCCTTGGCTCAAAGGATGTTTGTGTTCATAATGGTAAGCTCTTTACATTTAAATCACGACTTGCACAAACACACATGCACTTACAGCAACACATGTTATCAAATAATTGATCCCACCATTTCTTTCAGAGTAATCTTATGATGCCCTATTCAAAAACACACTAACCCTCCAATACCCCAACTCATACAAATGTACAACAAACCCAGTAACCTACACTCATCAAAACAAAATTGTCAAAAACTCCCCAAAATGATAACTTTACAGCTAAATTTCCATTATCCCACAAAGAAACAGATACCCAATTACCATAAATCCATGAAATTGCCAAGACTGCTATACACAGGGGACTTAATCAACACAAGTTTTGGCTATTCTTCAAAAACCCAAAAGAGTAAACAACACAAAGATTCAAACTTTCACTTCTTTTTTCTTGTACTCAACATTTTCTTAAGAAACAAACAGATAATTAGACTAGAAAATAAAGAAAACGAAGCAGAGTGTAAAAACAAGAAGAAAATATAGCAGTCTTACTAATGAGATAAAGCTCTTCACCAATTATAGCTAAAGTGCTTGATGAAATAACTGAGAGAGAGAGAGAGAGAGAGAGAGAGAGATTTTACACAAAAGGGGGTATTTAAGTTATTAGTGGGTAGATATGATATTGAAGAGCATTGAAGAGGAAGGAGTTGAGGCATTGATGAGGAGAGAGTCGGGTTGTGGGAATTGAAAAGGAGATCTCCTCTACAGATTCGCACGCTGGGCTAAAGGGAAAGGGAAATATTCAAGGGGTATTTAGGTTATTGGTGGGTAGATATGAAATTAAAGAGCATTGAAGAGTAAGGAGTTGCGACATTGATGAAGAGAGAGTCGATTGTGGGAATTGAAGAGGAGATCTGCTCTACAAATTCACATTGCAAGGCTAAAGGGAAAAGGAAATATTTAGAATATTACCATTGTTAAACGATACCATATTGGGCAAACCATTCGAAAATAAGCTGGCTTTTCTACATAGTGAATTGGCTCACATCAAGGGACCCACTTGATGCTTCAAAATAAGCTAAACACAGAATAAGCTCCCAAAATCTCTAATAGGAACTAAAGTAAGATTCTCAATACAATAGGAGTGGAGCAGCAACTCCACATATTAGCATAAACTGATCCAATCCCATACTTAAATATAAAATTGAGCCAATGACACTAGAAGAAAGCAGTAATAGTTATGACCAACCACACTTCTTATCTAGTCTAATAGCATAATTCCACAAATATATACCATGGGTGCTAAAAAGAAAGATCTACTAACAATTTGATTTAACCAGAAATCATTTGCACAATGTTCTTGTTAGTTTTTTTTTTTTTTTTGGGTCAACATAATTCACTTCAATATAGGATTAAAACATTATGTCACCATCACCTTAGGAAAGGAGGTGCCATTTGGTCTAAAGACAATGAATCACTATAAAGACCAAATAAGAAGTGTAACTAATTAATGATCTAAAGTTCTAATAAGTTGTCATAACTCATAAGTGCAAGTCAATGACAGCAAAAAATGGAACCACAACAAACATGCTTAGCAATGCTAGAGTTTATCAAAATAGAAAACCAAATCAATCTAGAAAAGCCAACTTTGCTGCAACATACATGCCTTAAAAAATTGCCAAGTACCGAAATCCATAAAATAAATTGAATAAAGGATTGGATCAAGTCATTGTATAAAGAAGGCAAGCACAGTGAAAGATCATAAACATCATATATGAATATCAGAAGAAAAGTCAAAAGAAATCTCTTACAAGAAAAATTGCAAGGCTAGTCCCAGTCAATTGATATTTCAAAAAATCTATTTCAAACTTCAGATACGTAATGTTAATCAACCCAAGACATTAACTCCCCTAGCCCATTTAAGAAAATTGGAAATCTTTAATCTCATCAATAATCTAGTCAATCACTAAGCACTTAAGGTGTCACATTAAGTGTTCTATCGTACCCATGAAACAAATACGATAAAGAGAAAAATGTTGGGAAAGTCAAATAACCATATATTTTATTAGCCACAAAAAGCCTATGATGACACAATAGTCAATAATTTTGGATGAAAGAGAATACAAAATATGCATACCAAAATTTCTTGAAGAAATATCATAATACATTAATTTGACATGAAACAAAAGGAAATACAGACAAAAAAAGCCTATGCAGCCACATTAGTGGCAAAAGAACCTTTTTCTAGATTTCATGGAACAAAAGAGATTCAAGACATCAGCATAGTTATGAATGTAGGCTGGGCATTTGGAAAGGAAATTTTGAGCTTCAATATGCCTTCCAGCCTTGAAGAAGGCTTCAAATGTATGAAGAAACACAGATGTCACTGGAAACTTCTTTGAAGGCATTTCCTTCAAAAAGTTGATAGCAACATCACCAGTTCTAGACTTTGATACATACTCAATAAATGGATCCATAAAGGGTGGGAACCCTTGATTTTTCATCAAATCCAAAAAGACTTAAAGCATCCTAAAACCCACCCTGAACCAACAACTTACTTATCAATTCTTTATATGTAGTATGCCATGGCTTCAATTGTTCAACATTCACCAGTTCAACAAGAAGCCTGCATGCCTCTATTGCCCTGTTCTTTTGGCAATAAGCATTTACCAAAATGTGGAGTGCATAAACAGCAGAAGAAAATCACTCTTTTTCAACCATCTTGTTAGGACATATGTGGAATTGTTAGAAACATATGTGATGTAAATTGGCTAATCCTTTGACAAAACGCACTTTACTTGTAATTGGGTAGATCTATGATGAGTTTAGTACTTCAAGAAACAAGTGTTCAAGTTTAGTATTAAAGCCATGCAAGTCTGACCAAGAAACAAATAAAGAAGTGCTGTTCATTAAAACTCGACAGATATCTTGATAGAATCATTTCTATCTAGGATTAATGTTGAAACTCAACAAAACCTGTATTTGTCGAGAATTACGAAATTAGAATTTTCAAATTTGATTCACGCATATCCATGAATATTTGTGTAGGGTTTCTTTTCTCACAACCCTAGACATATATAAGAATTATTTTAAAAGCCATCACATTTTGATGCAACTTGATGCGAAGTGATTATACACGCGTATTGTGACCGGAGACAAAATTTGCCCTAGTTCATCTTTCTCTCTGTAGAAGTTATTGCGTCTTTATACCAAGTGTTTTATAACCATGGAACTTCTTGATTTTCATTGTTGGATGAAATGAAAAACTTTGCAGCTAACATCTTTCTCAAGTTGGTGTGTTAATGCATTATTGTGATAGGCCAAAGAATGTATTGACCCCTCGTGATAAATTAACCAATTAATTTGCCAAGTGAATTAATTAAGTTAATTAACATGCAATACGCGTGGTAGTACAAACAAATCACCAACTAAGTTAATATGCAGCGGAAAATAAAGTTGACATAGTGATTTGTTTACGAATAGGGAAAACCTTCAAAGCAAAAACCCCACTTGGTGATTTTAAGGTCACCACTCCTAAGAATGTATTATTATCACAACAAGTGGTTACAAGTAAAGGAATCTCAACACCTTATACCAACCTACAGTTAAACCCTTACCCCAATACCCAATTGGACTTGTTCTGTAATGACAATCTCTCCTTTTAATGCACGGCTTCTAGTACGTGACTAACCAATCGATGCACGGATCTAAATACGTGACTAACCATCAACTTGAGAAGGATGTTAGCTGTAAAGTTCTTCAGTTCATCAATACGATGAAGATTATGAAGTTCCTTGGTTACAAAACCCTACAGCGTACAAACGCAACATTTTCTTGAATAGAACGATGAACTAGGGTAAATTGTCTCCGGTCACAATATGCTTGTGAAAAACCTTTGCATCAGCTGTGACGGCCCTTAAAAAAATCCTTATATATGTTTAGGGTTGTGAAAAAAGAAAGCCTAAACATGTATACATGGATTTGTTGTGTGAAATCAGATCTGAAAAACTGATTTTTTGTATATCTCGATAAATAGGTTATCTATCGAGCAATTGTCGAGTATCGGGCTAAACATGCCTTTTAAACCTCAATAGATGCTATCTGTCGAGCTTTAAAATCCAGCACTTCTTTGCTTGATTCTTGGACAGAGTTGCATGGTTTTAACACTTAGACTTGAAACATTGTTGCTTGAAGTATTAAACACATCCTAGATCTACCAAATTACAAGTAAAGTGTGTTTTGTCAAAAGACTAGCCAATTCTACATTGACATATATTCCTAACATGATTCACATATGTCTTAACACATTGGTTAGTCACGTACTGGGAGCCGTACATTGAAATGAGAGATTACTGCTACATTACAAGTCCAATTGGGTATTAGGGTAAGGGTTCAACTATAGGTTGGTATTAGGTACTGAAATTCCTTTTACTTGTAACTGCTTATTTTGATAATAATGGATTCTCGGGAGTGGTGACCTTAAATTCACCCAGTGAGATTTTGCCTCATGATTTTCCCCATTCGTAAACAAATCACCTGTGTCAAATTTATTTTCCCTTGCATTTAACTTATTTGATGATTTATTTGTACTACCACGCTTATTACATGTAATTGAATTTAATTAATTCACTTGGATAATTAATTGATTAATTTACCAAAGAGGTCAATACATTTTTTGCCCATCATATCTATTTGAAACAATTAGAAGCCTTGTCAAAATCCCCAGCTACACAATGCCCCTTAATGAAAGATGCCCCTGTCCTGTGATCTAGAATGGACCTAGATGATTCCATATTCTCCATAAGTTCACTTGCCTCATCCTTTTTAGCAGTGCTACTAAGCTGAAATGCAATTTTACTCTATAAATGACCATTAGCCACAAACCCACCTTCTTTCATTGCTTTCAAAACCTTACTGCACTCTCCAAGTCTACCAACACTAGTTAATGACTCAAGAACTACACCAAGCATAGAATTTGTCAAAAAATTCCCCTTCTCAGTAAAAATCCTCAAAACCCTAAAAAATAGACCCATATCCAATTGTTTACCAACTTCTACTTTCCTCAATAGAAAGACGCAACAATCCTCAAAAGGCTTATTTGCACCAGCCATGGCAAACTCATACAAATCCACAACATCCTTAATCATTTTCCTCTTACAAAACCACCCTAACACCTTAACAAATGTCTCCTCCTCCATATCATACCCATTGCTTCTCATCTCATCAACAACTTTCCAAAACCTATCGATACAATCTTTCTGCCCTAACATCTTGGCCACAGCATTATAAGTTCGCTCATCGGGCTTAAACAACCTACTCTCCTCCACCCACCTAAAGAAAATCAACGCTTTTGTTGGCTCCACACCAACATTTTCCAATACCATCTTAACCATATCGCTCGAATATTCAATACTCAATTCCCGTATCTTCCTTTCAACATCATCACTCCACACTTCACTCCTAACAATCTTACACAACTTTGAACAACCTTCTCCATCGAATTATCCATCGATCCAGAGGCATACACAACTTTTAATTTTTCAACATCACCACCCAACCTATCCTTTTGGAACCTCTCTAAGACCTTATTTTGCATACCCTTGGATATCCCATACCCTTTTTTGTTCATAACCTCAAACAAATCTCAAAACTCCTCAACAAACCCATTAACACCCAGAATCCCCAGCATTGAATTCTATGATTTAGAGCTGAGTCTCTAACCATCACTCTCTAAAACCCAAGTGGAAAACCTCTTCGCCACATCGGGGCTCAATTCGAGCTTCCCCAAAACCCTCAATACCAATTCATGACTAACTACATCATTGTTTAACTCTAACTCTTTCCTAATATCATCCACACCTACAGTAGGTTTTGCAAAAATATCAACTACAACCAAATAAGTGTGATCTGTGTCTTTCTCTTCAATGGCTTGTTCAAGTTCAAACAAGAATCTACGAAAAATGGGGTCTTTGGGGTTTTTGAATTGGGATTGTTGTGAGATAATGGTGTGAAAGAGTGAAGTGAGAGAACGAAATGGTGGAAGATTGAGATTGAGATTTGGATTGGAGAGTACTTGGAAATGTGAGGAGTGAGTGGAATTGTGAAGTTGAGATCGGAGAAGGTGGTAAGGTCATAGAAGCAAGTGCCATTGGTGTCTCCTGGTTGTTTTTTAGGGTTAGGGTTTGTGGATTAATTTTGGGGATACACAGGACTTTCAATTTTTATGTAGAGCGAGCTTAGAGAGAGAGAAAAAGAGGTGTTAGGTTTTAAGACTGGATTGGGGTTTGTGAGCTACATTGCATGGCTTTAAAATCTAGACCGAACTGTACGGCCTAACCTGGCTAACCGTGAACTATTCACCAAAATGGTTCTTTTATCTCCCAAAACTGGCATATGTAAATAAGTCAATGAACTGCCTGGTTTTAAAAACCGTAAACGGTTCTCATGGTTCAGATCAGAGCTTAAAAAAGCAAAAAAGAATCTTGGTAATATTGCCATTGTTAAGAAAACACCAAAAGGTAAAAGAATGATCAATTGATACAAAGAACCAAAAAGAAATAGTAGTATAAGAATAACTTGATCTTCAATAATCTTTCTTAAAAAAATAAAATCCTTTTACAAGATCCTTCCATATAGAAAAAGAAAAAACTTAAAATTTTCTCTTACAAGGTCCTAGTCTCCACACTGTAATAGCTCAAAAGTTTGCCCTCACAAGTTTTCTGCAACCTCCAGTCGACGACTAGTGATCAAATCTCTCCAAACTAGCAAGCAATGGCGCTAGGATCTCTCTTTCTCTCACTGTTCTAGTTTTTTTTTTTTTTTCTTTTTCTTTTTCTTCAAACTCTCAAACTCAATTTGTTTGTTGAAGAGACTTGAATACTTGAAGTCTATCGGTGGTTTATTATTTGTTTACTTCAATAGTAGTTTTGATAAATCAACTATGTTTCTTTGAGTCTTTCTCCAAAAAAAAAAAGAAAAAGTTTCTTTGAGGGAATAATTATTGGATTATATTATAGCAGTCATGTGATGCATATTTGTGTAAAATGTACAATATTGTATATATTTGTATTAAAATATATAATATTATATATATATATATATTTAGTTTACAATGTAAATTTTACATGAATTAAATGTAAATTAATAATTTTCTTTTTGACAATTAGTAAATCAACTATGATATTGTTATATATTTTGTTTATTATGTTTGCTTAGGATTTCAAATTTTTTATTTATCTTATGAAAGTTATGATATAAAAAATACATTTGAAAGATAGAATTCTATATTTATTTGGACTATTTTAGTCATTTTTCAATTTTTACTAATTTAATATGTGGGGGATTTTTTCTTTGTTGTTGTTGTTGTGGCCGGAATTTGTTGTAGGAAAATAGCATTTTCCTAATTGAACCAAACACATGAAAATATTTTCCACCCCAATTTTCATAATACAACCAAACACTTAAAAATATTTTCCTTTTCCGGAAAATAGCATTTCCGAAAAATATGTATTTTCCGAAAAATATTTTACACGAAACAAACACAGCCTTAGATCCACCAAATTACACGAAAAGTGCGTTTTGTCAAAAGATTAGCCAATTCTTCATTGACATATATTCCTAACATAATTCATATATGTCTTAACACATTGGTTAGTCACGTACTGAGAGCCGTACATTGAAAGGAAAGATTACCGCTACATTACAAGTCCAATTGGGTATTGGGGTAAGGGTTCAACTATAGGTTGGTATTAGGTACTGAAATTCCTTTCACTTGTAACCGCTTGTTTTGATAATAATGGATTCTCGAGAGTGGTGACCTTAAATTCATCCAGTGAGATTTTGCCTCATGATTTTCCCCATTCGTAAACAAATCACCTGTGTCAAATTTATTTTCCGCTGCATTTAACTTAGTTGATGCCCCTGTCCTGTGATCTAGAGTGGACCCAGATGATTCCATATTCTCCATAAGTTCACTTGCCTCATCCTTTTTAGCAGTGCTACTAAGCTGAAATGCAATTTTACTCTGTAAATGACCATTAGCCACAAACCCACCTTCTTTCATTGCTTTCAAAACCTTATTGCACTCTCCAAGTCTACCAACACTAGTTAATGACTTAAGAACTGCACCAAGCATAGAATTTGTCAAAAAATTCCCGTTCTCGGTAAAAATCCTCACAACCCTAAAAAATAGACCCATATCCAATTGTTTACCAATTGCGACTTTCCTTAATAGAAAGACACAACAATCCTCAAAAGGCTTATTTGCACCAGCCATGGCAAACTCATACAAATCCACAACATCCTTAATCATTTTCCTCTTACAAAACCACCCTAACACCTTAACAAATGTCTCCTCCTCCATATCATACCCATTGCTTCTCATCTCATCAACAACTTTCCAAAACCTATCGAAACAATCTTCCTGCCCTAACATCTTGGCCACAGCATTATAAGTTCGCTCATCGTGCTTAAACAGCCTACTCTCCCCCACCCACCTAAAGAAAATCAACGCTTTTGTTGGCTCCACACCAACATTTTCCAATACCATCTTAACCATATCGCTCGAATATTCAATACCCAATTCCCGTATCTTCCTTTCAACATCATCACTCCACACTTCACTTCTAACAATCTTACACAACTTTGAACAGCCTTCTCCATCGAATTATCCATCGATCCAGAGGCATACACAACTTTTAATTTTTCAACATCACCACCCAACCTATCCTTTTGGAACCTCTCTAAGACCTTATTTTGCACACCCTTGGATATCCCATACCCTTTTTTGTTCGTAACCTCAAACAAATCTCAAAACTCCTCAACAAACCCATTAACACCCAGAATCCCCAGCATTGAATTCTATGATTTAGAGCTGAGTCTCTAACCATCACTCTCTAAAACCCAATTGAAAAACCTCTTCGCCACATCGGGGCTCAATTCGAGCTTCTCCAAAACCCTCAATACCAATTCATGACTAACTACATCATTATTTAACTCTAACTCTTTCCTAATATCATCCACACCCACAGTAGGTTTTGCAAAAATATCAACTACAACTAAATGAGTGTGATCTGTGTCTTTCTCTGCAATGGCTTGTTCAAGTTCAAACAAGAATCTACGAAAAATGGGGTCTTTGGGGTTTTTGAATAGAGATTGTTATGAGATAGTGGTGTGAAAGAGTGAAGTGAGAGAACGAAATGGTGGAAGATTGAGATTGAGATTTGGATTGGAGAGTACTTGGAAATGTGAGGAGTGAGTGGAATTGTGAAGTTGAGATCGGAGAAGATGGTAAGGTCATAGAAGCAAGTGCCATTGGTGTCTCCTGGTTGTTTTTTAGGGTTAGGTTTTGTGAATTAATTTTGGGGATACATAGGACTTTCAATTTTTGTGTAGAGCGAGCTTAGAGAGAGAGAAAGAGAGGTGTTAGGTTTTAAGACTGGATTGGGGTTTGTGAGCTACATTGCATGGCTTTGAAATCTAGATCGAACTGTACGGCCTGACCTGGCTAACCGTGATTTGTTCACCAAAATGGTTCTTTTATATCCCAAAACCGGCATATGTAAATAAGCCAGTGAACTGCCCGGTTTTAAAAACCGTAAACGGTTCTCATGGTTCATATTAGAGCTTAAAAAAGCAAAAAAGAATCTTGGTAATATTGCCATTGTCAAGAAAACACCAAAAGGTAAAAGAAGGATCAATTGATACAAAGAACCAAAAAGAAATAGTAGTATAAGAATAACTTGATCTTCAATAATCTTTCTTAAAAAAATAAAATCCTTTTACAAGATCCTTCCAAATAGAAAAAGAAAAAACTTAAATTTTTTCTCTTACAAGGTCGTAGTCTCCACACTGTAATAGCTCAAAAGTTTGCCCTCACAAGTTTTCTACAACCTCCAGTCGACGACTGGTGATCAAATCTCTCCAAACTAGCAAGCAATGGCGCTAGGGTCTCTCTCTTTCACTGTTCTAGTTTTTTTTCTTTTTCTTCGAACTCTCAAACTCAATTTGTTTGTTGAAGGGACTTGAAAACTTGAAGTCTATCGGTGGTTTATTAATTGTTTACTTCAATAGTAGTTTTGATAAAACAACTATGTTTCTTTGAGTCTTTCTCCAAAAAAGAAAAAGAAAAAGTTTCTTTGAGGGAATAATTATTGGATTATATTATAGCAGTCATGTGATGCATATTTGTGTAAAATGTACAATATTGTATATATTTGTATTAAAATATATAATATTATATATATATATATATTTAGTTTACAATGTAAATTTTACATGAATTAAATGTAAATTAATAATTTTCTTTTTGACAATTAGTAAATCAACTATGATATTGTTATATATTTTGTTTATTATGTTTGCTTAGGATTTCAAATTTTTTATTTATCTTATGAAAGTTATGATATAAAAAATACATTTGAAAGATAGAATTCTATATTTATTTGGACTATTTTAGTCATTTTTCAATTTTTACTAATTTAATATGTGGGGGATTTTTTCCTACCGCAAGCTCTTTGTTTGCTTTTGCGAGCCAAGACCGCACGGTTTTGTTCTCAAGCGACATGGAAGGTCAGGATTTTCACCTTTGAGGCTTGACACCTTAGTCCCACATCGGCAAGAGAAGTGCCCCACTTATGCTTTATATGTGCTTGACACTTGCATGAGTATACCACTGCTACATGTGGGCTTGGCTCCCTAAAGCGGACAAAGAGCTCACGGCGGGAAAAAATCCCCTAATATGGTTCAGTTTCAGTCCAACCTCAAATGCACACCTGGCTTGCCAACTCACACACACGGGACCACCACTTTTGGGGTTCAATTTAATTATGGGTAAATTGCAAATTACACCTCTTAAGTTTAACGGTGTTTAGATTTTACACCTTGAAGTTTCAAAATTTAGATTTTACCCTTGAGGATGTTTAGATTTTACACCCTAATGTTTTATAATTTGGATTTTACTTCCTAAATTTGAAGGGTATTCGAATTTTACTTCCTAAAATTTAAGAGTTTTTAGATTTTAGACCCTAAAGTTTCAAAATTTGGGATTGTAAAATGTAAATTTTGAAATATCAAGTTGTAAAATTCAAACACCCCCTAACTTTATGTGATAAATTTCAAATTCTAAAATTTTAGAATATAAAATTAAAATATTCTTAGACTTTAGGAGTGTAATTTGAAATTTACTTGTAAACTTGGTGTACTTACGGTGCTCCAGGGGGAACATTAGGGAGAAAGAAAAAAAAAACAAAACCTATAAACGACGTCGTTTTTATTTTTTATAACAAAAAATCAAAAAACCTAAGTTGAAGTTGAACCCCCCAGCACCGGGGTGTAGTTTGCAACGACACCGTTCCCCCCTAAAACCCTTTAGCCTCTCTCATTGTCCCTGCCCTCTTTCTCTCTCACAGAGGCAGGCAGCCAAAGCCTAGTGAGAATTGAGCCTCCACCGTGTGTGTGTGTGTCTCTCTCTCTCTGCTCTGCGAGTAATTACACAAGTTATAGCCGAATCTCAACAAAGGTTGGTTTTTTTTTTTTTTTTAAAGGTGGGATAACTGTTTGAGATTTTGATGTTTGATTCTAAATTAAATTAAAGTGCTAATATATTTGAATTTTTGTTGCTGCAATTGTTCTAACCCAATTCACATATGACTCCCATTTTGATGCCCACTGTTTGTATAAAGAGAGAGAGAGGGAAAGAAAAGAAAGTTATGGACTTGCAGCTGAAACACAAGAAGAATAAGAAGAAAAGGCAAAATATTGACAAGCTTCAAAAGGGTTTGTGCCTTTTCTGCTTTTTTTTTTTTTTTTTTTTTTCAGCTTCATTATCACTTTTCTGCTTCTGGGTCTGTGGATTGCTTTTTTAATTTATGTTTTTTCCACATGGGTTTTATCCATTTTGCTGTTCTAATTTGGTGGTGCCCTCGGCTGCTTTGAAATTTTTTTAGCAGTTGTCCGAAAATATGAAATTTGGAATGAGTTGATTATGTAAACTTAACAAGATGTTTGTGGTTTGCAATTAGTATTTGGATTTTTGGTATGGGATTGTGATCTTAAATATCAACTATGATATACTATACCTTTTCACTATAAGTTCAGCAATGCATCTATTTTGCTTATTGGATACCGATGCAAGTTTACAAGCATTATTGAGTTTAGGGGAAAACAGAATTGTCTTACTGGTCAATTCTATCAAACGCTATCAACTTTTGTAGATAAGAGTAGAAATCACCAAGGCATTTAGTGTATCCAGAAAATATATTGGAGTCTTAAGCATGTTTTAGTAATTGGTCATACTTATCAAAAAAAAAAAAAAATGGTTTAGTAATTGGTCATAAGTAATTACCTAAGAAAGTGCACTTCAAGCAGGTTCCTGAAGATAGGAAAAGGTTTCAAGTTTTGGGTTTCGGGAATTTAGATATATCAATGCAATATCATTAAAACAATTATATCTCAAATAGTCTGGGCTATTTACAGATCCTGTTGACGAGTCATAGACCTTATAGGGTCATAAGAAATGTAATTGAACTCATGATCGTAATTCATCTGATGGATACATTAGCAGATGAATAAAAATCATGTGAAAACAATAATGCAATTCTTGGTTGTCCTTATTAAGACCAGTATAAAATTGCTCGGGGTTGGGAGCCACATCATACATGCATCTGACCATTTTATTTCCAAGGTAGATTTCCTAGATTTTGCAGTTTGGCCATGATTTTCTACTTGCAATACACAATTGCATGATTTATATTGCTGCTGAAGTGTTTAGAGGCAGGTGTTATTTATTCTGAAGTTTAATGGCAAGTATGTTAGTCCCTAACTTCTTTGTTGTTTTCAGATGAAGTTTTAAATATGGAAGTGGAAAGGGAAAAGAGCAAACCTACAGAAAAGAATAAGAGAAAAAGAGAGAAGGGAAATGATTTTGACACTGGCAAAGCTGTTCGGAGCAATATCAAAGGTGAATGTGGTTTTTACAGGCTAATGCTTTTTTTCAAAGAACTTTACAGCTGAAAGAATCTTTTATTTTATTTTATTATAAATATATATATAATTTATATTGGTTTTTCTTTTGTTTATTTATTTGATTCAGATGGTTCGATCAATGCAATCAGTGGAAGGAAAATGAAAGAGTCATCTAGGAAGAAAAATAGAAAAAATGAGGAAAGAAACACTCTGACTGGAAAAAGTGAGCAGCCCAGCACAGATGCTGAAGTTGAATTTGTTGACCAATATGGTGCGTTCATTGATTTTTAACATTAGATAATAAATGCTATGCTTTGTTCTTCCAAAAATAAATTATAAGGCTTAATTTTATTAATGGATTCTTGCTGCCTAGAACTATTTGATTTTGCAATCTTGATACATTGAGGAGAACTTAGGTCTAGTATAGATGAAGGGTCTAAGAAGAAATCCTAGCAACAAACAAGACCAAAGCAAAGAAAAATATAATAGGATTTTTTTGATAAGATATATTATTTTATTAAAAGAAAGGAAAGCTAAAAATGGCCAGGTTCATTAAAGAATAAGAAGAAGATTACAATTACATTCTAGCCTTTAGTAACCTTGGTGCAGACCTTCATAACTATAAGGAACAAAAATAGGTGAGGGTCACCTTGCTGTAAATCTCTGCCACTCTCAATGAAACCATTTGGAGCACCGTTGATAATCATATAAAAGTAGACAACAGGGAAAAAAATGAATCTGTTGCCTCTGTTTCTCTCCCAAACCACATCTTTGTAACAAGAAAATCTGAAAATCCCAATTTACATACTACAAATGCATTTTATGTGTTTAAAATGATCTTCCCTAACACACATTTCAACCTGTTTTCAAGACTTTGGTGAGAATTTTGTAGACACTACCAAGGAAACAAATAGGCCCAAAATCTTTCAATTCAAAAGTACCAGTTTTCTGGGGAATAAGAGCAATAAAACAATGAGACTTTTTTCAAATGTACCTCTAGCATGGATGAATGAAAAAAAAAATATTTTGTCTCCCCTCTCCACACTTCAACACTTCTGGAGGAAAGCAGTGATGAAACTTTCTGCGCTTGGTGCTTTGTCTCGATTCATAGATTTAAGCTTATGAAGAACTTTTTCCTCTGTAGAATTTTTTTCCAATTGTCTGGTCTCATTCCTCAGACATATCAAAAGGAACTCCATCTGCCTTCGGACACCAAAGGCAGAAGACTTTTTGAAATCCCAAGTGAGTTTAATGAACTGCTTACTGCAGTTTTACTTAGATAGGGTTTATATAGATTGATGTCAAGAGCCAAGTATACAGATTTGGACACCAACTGGCACCTCCGGGCGTTTCCAGTGGAGGCATCCAGGGTTCAAATGATTCAAATCTCTCCTCTCCCATTCTAACTATTGAATTTATCTATAAAAGTGAAAATGAAAAGCAGGTATATAGATATATCATAAATGTAAAACTGCACAACATTTCTTGAATTGCTTCCTGGTTCTCAATGATTGTATTTTTTTTTTTTTTTGGTACAATAAAGTTATGTCTCCTATGCAAATTGGCTAGTCTGAAAAAACCTCATTTTTTTTTTCTACCTCTTCAAAGAGACTAATGTTGAAACCTAGATCAGAAATAGTAAAAAAGGCAGTAGCTTTTGTTTGTCTATACCAAGTTCACAAAATGACATTACTATTGCAACTTTAGCATCAACACCAGGGTTTCTCTTTTTTTTTTTTTTTTTTCTTGTAGGTAAGTCTAAGAAGACTAAGTGCAAGAAAAAGGAGGATGATGGTTCATCAAAAAAGGGGGAGACTGATCAGGATGAAGTTTGTCATCTCTCTTGTGGGGATGAGAGCTGCTCAAAAGGGGTGAAAGGTATGAATTATTAACAAAGCACAGTTATTTTTGTGTTAAATTGCTCAAAATGTAGTGGCAACATATACTTCTCACTTCTTAATTATCATAGTTGATAAATGAGCAAAATAAAAGTTTTTTTCTTATAGGTAGTTCCAAGAAAGCTAGGATGAAGAGAAAGAAAGAGCACAATTCATCCAAGGAGGCCAAGAAGTCACAGGAAAAGGCACCAGAAGCTGATTCCGATGATGTTTATCAAATATCTTCTGGGGATGAGGACTGCTCAAAAGGAATGAAAAGTATGAACGGCCAATTTTGGGACATTTATCTTATATGTGTGCTTTCAATTCCTCATAATGTACTGGCAAGAAATACAGTTTAGTAATCAAATGGATTTTTTTGGGTGGAAAGGCAAATATGAAAAAGTTCACTACTAGAGAAAGAGAAAAAGGTCAATGTACTAGATGTCCAAGGTTCTTACAAAAAGGTAACATAAGAACTTACACAGACCACCAACAATGAAAACTTTTGAACAAAAGAAGATTGCCAGAATCTGCCTAAATCAAATATTAGGGGTATCAACATTACCCGATTCCTCTGTTTGCTAGCATGATGGTGACATATGCATGCATGAGAACCTGCATGGATCACTGCTGAAATTTGCTTAAAAAAAATTTTGACTGAACTTAACAAGGACAATCAGTTTTATTTTGAGGATAATTTTAACTGTATTATGCTTCTGTTATTGATGTTTGTGGTTCATGTCATTGTTTTCTCATTGAAAACTTTGTAAACTGCAGAATGGATTATGGAGTATAACCAAAGTAGACCGGGGTTGAAGGTTTTGGAGCAAAATATTGATGAATTTATAACTGCTCATGAGGCAAAGCTAGAACAGGTGTTTTTCTCTGCTGTAACTCTGTCAGTGATTCTGAATTTGATAGTTAACCATAATCTAAACAATATATTTTTTTGTTTAATGTTACTAAGTTCATGTTGCGCCAGCAAGTAGCAACCTGTTGTGCCATGTCATATATATATATATATATATGGAGGCATTTAATGTTGCTCCATGTCACTAGCAACTTGTTGTGCCATGTCACTAGCAAATCAATTTGTCTTCTTAAATTTTTTACTATTCCATTCCCTGGTTTACCGTTGCACTTTGTCCAACAATTCCTCTCCTTTTTTTTTTTTTGCTCTTCTTCTCTACCATAATTTCACACCTTATGGTTATTCTTGCTCCAACCCTTCCTCTTCTTTTAGCTCACCATCAATTGCACTTTGTTAAAACTTTATTCTCCCTTTTTTACTCTTCTTTTCCTCTACAATTTCACACCTTACCATTATTCTTGTTCCAACATTTCCTCTTCTATGCTTTTTTTTTTTTTTTTTTTTTTTTTTACTTTAGCATCAACATCAGGGTTTCTCTTTTTTTTTTTTTTTTTTTTTTTCTTGTAGGTAAGTCTAAGAAGACTAAGCGCAAGAAAAAGGAGGATGATGGTTCATCAAAAAAGGGGGAGACTGATCAGGATGAAGTTTGTCATCTCTCTTGTGGGGATGAGAGCTGCTCAAAAGGGGTGAAAGGTATGAATTATTAACAAAGCACAGTTATTCTTGTGTTAAATTGCTCAAAATGTAGTGGCAACATATACTTCTCACTTCTTAATTATCATAGTTGATAAATGAGCAAAATAAAAGTTTTTTTCTTATAGGTAGTTCCAAGAAAGCTAGGATGAAGAGAAAGAAAGAGCACAATTCATCCAAGGAGGCCAAGAAGTCACAGGAAAAGGCACCAGAAGCTGATTCCGATGATGTTTATCAAATATCTTCTGGGGATGAGGACTGCTCAAAAGGAATGAAAAGTATGAACTGCCAATTTTGGGACATTTATCTTATATGTGTGCTTTCAATTCCTCATAATGTACTGGCAAGAAATACAGTTTAGTAATCAAATGGATTTTTTTGGGTGGAAAGGCAAATATGAAAAGGTTCACTACTAGAGAAAGAGAAAAAGGTCAATGTACTAGATGTCCAAGGTTCTTACAAAAAGGTAAACATAAGAACTTACACAGACCACCAACAATGAAAACTTTTGAACAAAAGAAGATTGCCAGAATCTGCCTAAATCAAATATTAGGGGTATCAACATTACCCGATTCCTCTGTTTGCTAGCATGATGGTGACGTATGCATGCATGAGAACCTGCATGGTTCACTGCTGAAATTTGCTTAAAAAAATTATTTACTGAACTTAACGAGGACAATCAGTTTTATTTTGAGGATAATTTTAACTGTATTATGCTTCTGTTATTGATGTTTGTGGTTCATGTCGTTGTTTTCTCATTGAAAACTTTGTAAACTGCAGAATGGATTATGGAGTATAACCAAAGTAGACCGGGGTTGAAGGTTTTGGAGCAAAATATTGATGAATTTATAACTGTTCATGAGGCAAAGCTAGAACAGGTATTTTTCTCTGCTGTAACTCTGTCAGTGATTCTGAATTTGATTGTTAACCATAATCTAAACAATATTTTTTTTTGTTTAATGTTGCTAAGTTCATGTTGCGCCAGCAAGTAACAACCTGTTGTGCCATGTCATATATATATATATATATGGAGGCATTTAATGTTGCTCCATGTCACTAGCAACTTGTTGTGCCATGTCACTAGCAAATCAATTTGTCTTCTTAAATTTTTGACTATTCCATTCCCTGGTTTACCGTTGCACTTTGTCCAACAATTCCTCTCCTTTTTTTTTTTTTTTTGCTCTTCTTCTCCACCGTAATTTCACACCTTATGGTTATTCTTGCTCCAACCCTTCCTCTTCTATTTTAGCTCACCGTCAATTGCACTTTGTTAAAACTTTGTTCTCCCTTTTTGACTCTTCTTTTCCTCTACAATTTCACACCTTACTGTTATTCTTGTTCCAACATTTGCTCTTCTATGCTTTTTTTTTCTTTTTTTCTTTTTTCTTTTTTTTTCCATATAAAATTTGCTATTACTCAGTCCACACCTCTCTCTTCCCATTCATTCTATGTTCTTCCTGCCCAAAAAAAAGAAAAAAGATTGTGATTACTCTCTTTATTTCTTTGAATTTCTTTCTCTTTTCGTAGATTTTTTTATTGTTTTTTGTGAGAGGCTTGGGATGAGCTGTATACCCATATATCCTGATTTGAATCTCCACTGGAGTTCCCCTAGTTACCTGATATGCAGCTCTGGAGGTAAGGTCGTGTATCTGTGGTCTACTCCCCAAGGGTGGGCCCAAAGGGCCCTACCTTGGTAAGCTTCCACGTCATCTTTTTGTTTTGTTTCTGTCATCTGTGCAGTGGATTTCTAATTCTTTCTTGAAACTCCATTTTGGGTTGATGCGCTAACTATTTTTGGCTAATCTATTTGGCATATACATTTTTATAGTGTTTTAACTTTTAAGTCTCCACCATAGGTCTTTTGTCTCTTATCACCTTGGTTTGATTTCAGTTTGGACTAATATCTAGTTGTTTTGAAAGCGGGAATATGAGTTTCACAGAATAATTGGCTAATTATACGTGTACCAACTATTTGAGTAATTGCTTGTTACAACCATGAACAAAGCACGATTTATGTAGTTGTTTGATTAGATAGACATTCAACTTGTTGATATACTGGGCTCTTCTATTACATTTGTTCGCAGTTTTCTTTAAAGGGGAATGCTTGTTTGTTTAATATATACCACAGATTGCAGTATCTAACCCTCGTCTGCAAGACTAGCATTTGCTTGTGTGAAAGGGAAATGTACACTTGCATCCATCTCCATGTATCATATTAATGTTGCTCATGTGCTGGTAAAATTAGGGATCCATGCATAAGTCTGTTATGGAAAACTTTCTATTGGTCAATGATGAGAATGTGTCTATTCTATAATTGATACCTTGCAAATTGATAGAAATTTTGTGGTCCTTTTCTTTCTTCAACTACTATCTATGAGGTTCACTCTTTAGTTTTAATCCTAATTTATTTTGTTATGGCACATACAGGAAAGGAAAGAAAGAGAAGCCCAAGCCGCTGAAGGGGGTTGGACAGTTGTTGTACATCATAAAGGAAGGAAAAAGACAACAGATGTTGAAAGCGGAACTACTGTGGGCTCTGTAGCCAAGGCTGTTGTGGAGGATAACATGAAAAAGAAGAAGCGTGAAGATGTTAAGCTAGACTTCTACCGTTTTCAAAGAAGAGAAGCTCAGAGAAATGGTAAGATTTGGAAAATTTATTTTCATTTCTTTTCCTTAAAAACAGTATATGTATGTATGTTAAAAGAATATATTACTGAGAATATAATAAAGAACTTAAATTTGGATATTTACAAGTTACAACCCCAAGTTTCAGATGTTGAAGGAACGTTTTTCTCTTTATCATGCATGATTATGTTGTTTCAGCTAAATCTTTTCCTTTTCTATTTTATAATCAAATTTTCATCTCTATGATGATTTGTAATAGTGATTATGTAAATGATATAGTCAGAGCTTGTAGATTTGGTTATAGAGTTTCCAAAGGTGCATGAAGTGAATGTCATGTTGTTCTTGGTAAAAGAATTCCAGGGACACTTATGGTGTTCATGAAAGCCACTTGCCTCAAAAAAACCGCACACCGTGTTTCACTTGTCTTTGAATAATGCTAGGAACACAATATTTTTTACAATTACTAACATGACCTATTGTGATTAGAGCCACATCAATTTCACTTGGGTCCACCACTGACAACACTTTTACCATGCACCAAATCTAATTCATAATAGGTCATGTCAACAGTTGTGAAAAAAAGCTGTGAAAATGTTGAATATGTAGAACATCCACATATATACAAGTTTATGCGTGCGTACAACATAGGATATTTAAATGTGTATAAGATGGGTGCTTTGTTTACTTTTATCTTGGGCAAAACAACCATGGCATATGCGGTTGATACTTGTAATGGATGATTCTTGAAAAAGTGGGATGCATTTCTCATATTGTTAGGTTGGTACAGATACTGATGCATGGCATATATATATATATATATATTTTTTTTAATTTCCTTGCAGAGATCTTAACGTTACAAAGCAAGTTTGAGGAGGATAAAAAACGGATACAACAATTGAGAGCTGCGAGGAAGTTTCGACCTTACTGAACACTGCACAGTACAAAGAAAGGCCAGCAGCTCATCAGGAGTTGTATCCTGAAAGTTAACAATTTTGTAGTCATTTTATTGCTGATAATTACTAGAGAAATCAGCAACTGTAACTGGTTATTGTGATAACTAATTTGTGATCAATGATCATACAGTTTTCAGATTATTAGTGATATGCAAAATTTTAATGCACAGCTTGATTTTTTAGTTTGAGTTTAACCTAGTCTATGGAGCAAGTTGGGTTAATAATGCAGAATATTTTCTGGACTGGATTTTGAGCTTGTAGATTTGGTTATAGAGTTTCCAAAGGTGCATGAAGTGAATGTCATGTTGTTCTTGGTAAAAGAATTCCAGGGACACTTATGGTGTTCATGAAAGCCACTTGCCTCAAAAAAACTGCACACCGTGTTTCACTTGTCTAACACAATATTTTTTACAATTACTAACATGACCTATTGTGATTAGAGCCACATCAATTTCACTTGGGTCCACCACTGACAACACTTTTACCATGCACCAAATCTAATTCATAATAGGTCATGTCAACAGTTGTGAAAAAAAGCTGTGAAAATGTTGAATATGTAGAACATCCACATATATACAAGTTTATGCGTGCGTACAACATAGGATATTTAAATGTGTATAAGATGGGTGCTTTGTTTACTTTTATCTTGGGCAAAACAACCATGGCATATGCGGTTGATACTTGTAATGGATGATTCTTGAAAAAGTGGGATGCATTTCTCATATTGTTAGGTTGGTACAGATACTGATGCATGGCATATATATATATATATATATTTTTTTTAATTTCCTTGCAGAGATCTTAACGTTACAAAGCAAGTTTGAGGAGGATAAAAAACGGATACAACAATTGAGAGCTGCGAGGAAGTTTCGACCTTACTGAACACTGCACAGTACAAAGAAAGGCCAGCAGCTCATCAGGAGTTGTATCCTGAAAGTTAACAATTTTGTAGTCATTTTATTGCTGATAATTACTAGAGAAATCAGCAACTGTAACTGGTTATTGTGATAACTAATTTGTGATCAATGATCATACAGTTTTCAGATTATTAGTGATATGCAAAATTTTAATGCACAGCTTGATTTTTTAGTTTGAGTTTAACCTAGTCTATGGAGCAAGTTGGGTTAATAATGCAGAATATTTTCTGGACTGGATTTTGCAATGTGAGTTAATCTAGTTGTTTGACAGTAATGGTTTATCAAGCTGGTATATATGAGCATTCACATTAAGGATACTAAAAATGCCAAAAAACTAATTTAACAACCAACACACAAAAACACCCACGACATCAAAGCTCTCAAATGCCAAAAATTTTGACATCTCTATGAGTTCACTGTAGCTGAATGTTATAAGGAATTATTGTTTTTTAATCCCTCTCACACGTGTGCCTCTCTTCTCTTTCTTTTCTCATACGTGTGCCTCTCCCCTCTCTCTTTCTTCTCCACATAAGGCTCTTCTCTCCTTTTCATCTCTTCTCCCTTGCCATCACTCACGTCGCAAAGTCCTCTCTTCCCATGCTTGACCCATGCTGCCAAACCTTCTTCCCACGCCTGACCAACACTTGATCCACGCCACCAAGCCTCCTCCCATGCCACCTACCCTTCTCCCACACCTTGGGTTCTGATTTGTAGGTTGTGGGTTTGTACAAGAATCCCAACTTGGGCATAATTTGGTGGGTTTGTGATTTGCAGGTCGTGGATGGTGGGTTCACGATTTGGTTTTGGGTGGGTATGGTTTGTGGTGAACCGTTGATGGTGGATGGGTATGAAATTTTATGGTTTTTTTTTTTTTTGGTTTGTGATTTGGTTTTAGATTTGTTTTTGTTTGTGATTTTGGTGGTTGAGGGTTGAGGTTGTGGGTGGTGGTGTTTGTGGTAGTGGATGTGGGTAGTGACAATGGGTTGGGTTTTGAGGGTTTGAGAGAAGAGAGATACGCATAGAGGAAAAGATGAAATTGAGAATAAAAATAATTAAAAATAATAATAAATAAATAATATTTTAATGGAGTGGTAAAAAATGTAAAACCTTTAATTTTGGGTATATTATAAAGTAGGGTGTTAAAATAAATAAAATAATATTTTAAATTGTTAAAAACTATATTTTTTTAGCATTCTTGACGGGAATGCTCGGTAAAAACTTCTATGGCCTCACTAGAAATTACATTCAGTGACTACAGTGTTGGCCCTATTGGGCCCCTTTTTCACTGATAGCTTTTCTGTTTAATAGGACACTATAGCCTAATTTTGATTGGTTGTCTTTTTCATTGCCTTTTATGCAATATATGGCAATTATGTCGGCTGCACTAATGCAGTGTTCTAAAAAGAACCACATTACTAGAAAATGATTAGAAGAGAAAAAAAAAAAAAAAATATATATATATATATAGATATAGATGCCTCTTTTATGTAAAAATCAAATGTCTACCTCTGCTTTATGGGATGTCATATACTAGTGGTCCAGGATAATTCATTGGAATTTATGCTCCAAGAACAAGATCCACCAATGAAATAATGCCTTGACCTAGCAAAGCATACCAATTAAGGTTGTTCTTAAACTCAAAACGATAGCTATACCAAAATCCCAAATCAATCACATTATTAATTGTACCTAACCACATCGTTTGGCAAATTTGAACAAATGAAGATTGAAGTAAACTTCCAAGCATCTTCACAAACAGGAATTGTTACAATCCAAGAAATTTCCAGCCACTTCATTAATTGCTTGGAAAAATGCATTCTATATTCCTTTTCTTAGGTAGTGGCAATTTGGCAGACATCCTTCTTTTGCGGCAAGGCAAGTGCCTACCACTTTAAATGCTTTTTTATATGGTGGCGTCTTTTGGCTCTTTGTGTTAGGGTCAAGTTTGGCAGCTCGTCTCTATTGTGCTCATTTCAAAATATGTTCTTTACACACAAGAAAGAAAGTCACGTCCGTTTCTATAAGTTGAGTGTGAACGGCATCTATCATTCAAAACTAATTATTAATTCTCAAATGATGTTTTTACTAGAAAATGATTAGAAGAGAAAAAAAAAAAAAAAATATATATATATATATAGATATAGATGCCTCTTTTATGTAAAAATCAAATGTCTACCTCTGCTTTATGGGATGTCATATACTAGTGGTCCAGGATAATTCATTGGAATTTATGCTCCAAGAACAAGATCCACCAATGAAATAATGCCTTGACCTAGCAAAGCATACCAATTAAGGTTGTTCTTAAACTCAAAACGATAGCTATACCAAAATCCCAAATCAATCACATTATTAATTGTACCTAACCACATCGTTTGGCAAATTTGAACAAATGAAGATTGAAGTAAACTTCCAAGCATCTTCACAAACAGGAATTGTTACAATCCAAGAAATTTCCAGCCACTTCATTAATTGCTTGGAAAAATGCATTCTATATTCCTTTTCTTAGGTAGTGGCAATTTGGCAGACATCCTTCTTTTGCGGCAAGGCAAGTGCCTACCACTTTAAATGCTTTTTTATATGGTGGCGTCTTTTGGCTCTTTGTGTTAGGGTCAAGTTTGGCAGCTCGTCTCTATTGTGCTCATTTCAAAATATGTTCTTTACACACAAGAAAGAAAGTCACGTCCGTTTCTATAAGTTGAGTGTGAACGGCATCTATCATTCAAAACTAATTATTAATTCTCAAATGATGTTTTGAAAATGCTAATTATTATTGCACACGTTGAGTTATACAACTAAAATTATGTTTTCACTTATAATTGTGAACCGATGAAATCATGTTTTCAATTTAATTGAAATTGTGTTTTCAAAACTCAATTTCATGTATATCTCGTATACACACGCTCTTTTAGGAAAAAAAGAAAAAAGAAAAAAGAAAAAAAAAAAGGAGGTTGGAGGAAGAATTGGCTTGTTTTAGGAGAAAGAGTGTAGAAACAGCAAGAGAATGAGTTATCTGCTTTAGGGTGTAGTTTTAAAGAGTCAGAATTACCCCAATTATATTCTTCTCTCTTTTACTTTTTATTTTTTTGAGGAAACACTAACTATATTATTCTACTATAGCAAGGTTGGAAAGCTCAATGGGAAACCAGGACAACGTAAGGAAATTACACTAGTTTGCAAAGCAAACAGGAATATAAAACTTGAGCAAGAAGTATTATAAGTATTAAACAGTACATGATTGTAACAACAGTTGATGTAATTTGACAGATAGTTGTGTATGATGAGTTCATCACATCGTGAAAATAATGAGGTGCAATAATTCATCCCATACGGCCGTAGTTCAACCCCACAGCGTGACAATAAATGTTGTAGCATAGAAAATGATCTATGAAAGAGTTCATCATATGTGGGTTCCAATTAAGCTTAATATTTTTTTTTTTGCCAATGATTACATTTAAATAAAATATTTGAGGTTCAAACTCTCCCTACACTAATTAACTGATCATCACATACGTGTTCCAATTAAGTTCAATTAGTTACGTAGGTTCCAATTAAACTCAATTAGTTAAGTTTTTTATCATTGGTTAAAATATTTGTGGTTCAAACTCCCCCTACCCTTACTAATTGATTGATTTCTTAGTCTAATGACTTAAACTAAATTAGTCTAATGCATCTAATGATAGAAGGCAGGCAATCATCTTGGAATGAATCATATGTCAAAATTCTATGGAAAAAACATGTTCATCACATCATCTAGCCCACCCATTCACTAGGGAGCATAATAATACCAAAATCAATAGACTTACGATTCCACACCTAACACCTCCACAGTGCACCACATCGTAGACTCGTATTCAAATCCAAAACTTACGTTGATAAAAAGCAAAGAGATAACCACAGTATTATTATAAAATTAAAAATAACATGCATCTCATCATTAAAAATAATGGTTCAACTTATCCCGTATCAGGGAATCAATATCCATTACAGAATTTTTAAAAGACAAACTCTCAAATGAAAATGGAGGAAACATGCAACAACAAATAAAAGCCACACCAATTGTTCTATTACTCAGACGAAAACATAACCCCACAAACTTTTATTCAGTAATAACACATGAAAACAAACTATTTCATTTCAACTTCCTCATCCTTCTCGTCCTCGCTCCAGCAGCATTTCAGGATTGATCTAGGAGATCCACAGCTTTCAGACCTGACAAACCTGTGGTAGGATAGAGATCCACCACCCAATCCAAGCACTTCATAGCTCTTTTCTCCACATTGGTAGCTCTTCAAGTCTACAGGGAACTTGCTTCCGAGTTCCATTTCAACAAGGTCAGAATGCAGAGCTACAGAGAACTCAGTAGGTTCAAAGCAAGCCAAAACCCTCTCAATCATCTGGGCCAAATTCACATCTTTAAAATCATACCCAACTGCTTCAAAGCTTGCATAGCTGAAACCATCTTCTGGGGTAACGTGGATTGTAGAAATTGCGTCACCTTCAATTGCATTCATGGAGTACCCACAAGGGTCAAACTCAAAGTCACATATCTTGGATTGAGGAAGAATCTTCCTAATACCAGAATCATCAGTCATCAGAGCTGCTGAAGATTCGTTAGTTTTGTAGAAAACTGATGCCCTCTTTCTACCCAAACCGGTCATGCACATCTCTAGTGTGTAAACAGGGCCCGACTGTGTCGCCATTTCGGCAGAAGCAGAGTAAACATGCCATTTCTGTGCTTTGTCAGGGCTGCCCATCACATATGCCTTGCTGTCCAAACCAAGCTTACCAAAATAGTTATCAAGGACAGCTACTTCTTCGGAGAAGCAACGATGTGGAAATGACTGAGCCCCAGGAAAAATAAAGCTTCCACGAGTGTATCTCACAGATTTCACTGAAAGGGCTAGGCCGTCAGCCAATTTAAGGATGGCCGGAATGGAAAGAAGCAATTTTGTGGTCCCGCAAGTTTTGATGATAACTTTGTAAGGATACAAAAAGAGGCTAGATTCAGAGAGGACATAGGAATCAACGTAATCATTTGACAGAGAAGCAACAATGGTGCACTCAGCTGGTTCAAGGATCTCGTCTAATTGAGCTTTAGACAGAGAACGGAGGCCCATGCCCCCAGGGTCGGCAAAGATGCCTGGCTCAAAGAACGACACCTCAAGCCTCTTTTCGTAACCTTCAAATCCAATTGCAGAGACCGCCATGGAGGACATCTTGGCTCAAGAGAAACAAATGAAGTTGCACCAAAGGAGGACGAGGGAACAAGAGAAGTAGAAAAGAAAGACAGGACTACAAGAATTATTTTAAGCAGAATGGAAATCCTAATGGGGGCTATGTCAAAGCACGGCTAATCTCAGGATGGTTTCCGAGCGCACTGCACATAAAGAGCACAAGATAAAGTAAAATCAGCAAACCATTCATTTGTATCAAAAAGAACCAAAACATAAATAGCTCAACTAAAATGCAACTTACGTTGGAGTAAGCAGCTGATCTGAACTTCTTAATTCCACCGGCAGGACGGATGTCTTCGATGCTGTATCCGAGGGGAGCTTCGTAGAATAATGATGATTTACTAGTACCACTACTACTAGACTTCTTTTTGCCACCTTTTGACTCCATTAGTTCATTCAGTCTTTGCCTGAAAAAACCACAGAAACATAAGCAGAAGCCAAATTTGCCGAGAATTGGATGGACTAGTATGTACAACAATAAGGAAAATATGGTATGTATCAAAAATTTGAGATGCAAGTACAGATGTAATAGCACTACAAAGTACAGAAAACCTCCCAACAATTAGTTAATACTTAATACAGATCTGTTTAAACAAAACATATCAAACTGAAATAAATTCACTTTTTAAGAATTAAAGAGCTAATGAAAGAACACAGACAACAAATAGAAACATACAAATTAATAAAGAAATGCAACACTTTCCACCACTAAAAAGGACATATGAATTATAACAAAATCAGAAAATCAACATTGAACAAAAAAATAAAAGTCCTAATGCACCAAAAAATCAGATCACAAATATAATGTATTTATTTCCAGATCAAATTACTGGATTTAATGCTCTTTCTAATAAAATAAACAAACAAATTCCTGTTCTCCAGAGAATTTTTTTTTTCCCGAATTACAAAGGAATGGAATCATTTTTCAGACTTTCTCATTAAGACAAATGAAAAAAAAAAAAAAAATATAGAATTATTACACAAATTAAAAAACGTAAACAATTCCACTAAACACAATTTTTTTTGCTTTCACAGAAACAAAAAGCATATTCTATATGTGTATATATATATATATATATAAATCAACAATACATTTAACAGTTTATCAGAAAAAAGAGAAAAAAAGAAACACATTGAACAGGAACCGTAAAAATAAAAACTCAATCAAATATATTACCTTTACCTAAACATATTTACAAATAAAAATGCCTAAAACAAACAAGAATTAAGAAAACAAGTCAGGAATAGAATAGAATACTTACAAAAAATTTTAAAAGGCGTAGCAAAAATCTGGATACTCCTCCGGTAATCTTTTTCCGAAACCCTAAAATTCAAATAAATAAAAAAATATATATATCAAAACCAAACCAAACCAGGAAATCTGAACCAGCACGAAGAAGCTAAGAAATCAATTCGACAAACCACGGAAAAACTTACCGATTAATTAAGATTTAACAAAAAAAAAATGCGAGAACAATTTAAACGAAACCCTAAGTTGGGCGGATAAGAATTGAAACGGAGCCACAAGAAAATTTGGAGAGAAGGTTGTGTTTTCTTTGGTTGCAAAGACTTTAGGGTGTTTTTGATTTTTTCGTGGAGTTTGCTGAGCCTAACGTTGTGCTTATATAGGCATAGACCGAGTGGTTTAGGTCACGACACGTGGATAATGGAATGACTGTTTTACCCTTGTTTTATTGGTTTTATTTTAGTGTACCTTATTTTTAGTATTTTTTCGAAAATTTGTGGCCGTTCATATTCGTTGACGATAATGCCCTTCCTTGTTTTCCTCAACACGTGGATAATGGAATGACTGTTTTACCCTTGTTTTATTGGTTTTATTTTAGCGTACCTTATTTTTAGTATTTTTTCGAAAATTTGTGGCCGTTCATATTCGTTGACGATAATGCCCTTCCTTGTTTTCCTCAATCTGGATTTTCCCAGACGCTCTTTTTATGCAGTTACGCGGCAACCATAGTATCTTAGCCACGGACTTTCAATTATTAATCAACATTATATATATTTTTACACTTTTTTTTATTTATATGTATTTCAAAAAATATAAAGAACATTATTTAAATTCTTCTATTAAACGGCTCATAATCACTGTAACTCCTCCTTCTCTTTTAGCAAATGATAATAATATCAAATTTTTAAAAAAGAAAAAAAAAATTGTGTGAAACAGGTTAGGCTAGTCTAGTCAAGGAATGTTCTAATGGTATATATTTATAAAATAGTTTTTATAATTTTTATATTTTTATAAAATATATTAAAATTTTTAAAAATAGTTTATTAACAAATATCACCCGTTGATCGGATTTTTTATTTTATTTTTATTAAAGTTTTTTTTTTAGGGTTTTATTTCATTATAGGTTGTGAGTAGAAGTAGATGAACTTAGTATAGTATAGGACTTGTATTGGTGACCACAATTTTAGCTGCTTTTGTGGCTATTCCTACCATTCCATTATTCCAGATTTCTCATTTTTTGATTTTAGTAATGGACAGCAACAATATAGGGTTTTTTTTTTCTTCTTAAAATGGTTTTTTCATCACGTGAGGTTGGAGATTTTTCATGTTGATCTTCTTTCTATTTGTGTGTGAATGGAGATTTATATACTCTTAGATTAGGTTAAAGTGGAATTTTTACCTTATATAAAAAATATATATTATATATGAAATTTGAACATTATGAAAGATATTAATGGGTATTTATTATGATTTTATGTTATATAGAACTATTAAATGTATAATTTTGGTCATTATTAAAGTTATATTTATTATGATTTTGTTTTATACAAAACTATTAATTGAATAATTATTGTAATTATTAAAGGTATTTATTATTGTTGTGTTTGTATTCATAATCATCTATTTTATTATTTAAAGAATGACTTTATTAATAGGTGTCCTTAAAATATTTGTTAATTGACGATTTTAATAAAAGTTTAATACCACTTTTATAGAAAATATAAAAAATTGTAAAAGAAAAAATAGTTACTTTTTTTTTTCCCAATAAAAAGTGTTTTATGCAGTGTTAGAGCATTATTATCAGGAAATGCTACTCTAGTTTCTCAAAAAATAAAATAAAACAAAATAATTTTTGTAGGGACTCAATCCAATTTGAATTGAGGGTTGGGTTTCAGCCCAATAAGCCCAAACAATAAATTTATAGAGTATGGGTCCAAGAACTAGTACTGTTTTCAAGAAAGGTTATACTCTTCAAGTAATAAGGGATACTATTGATTCGCTCTTTGAGGAAAACTCTCCTCGGCTCTCTTTCAATTAATCTCTCTTTCTCTTTTTTCTTTTTTGGCCAGAAGTCCCTTCTGTCTTCTTCGTTTCTACATTATATACTTCGTTTCTTTCCTTGTTTCCTTCGTACACGTGTAGTTCTTATCCTGGGGGCTCCTTTCTGTCACATCCAGTCCTTACCGGAACTTTCAGCTTAGTGGTCATAAAGCTGCTTAGTTACTATTCAGGTATCACCTCCACATTAATGCGGCCAGAGTGTTAGGTGGACAGCATTTAATGAGGAGGTGATAGACTTTAGAAGATATTTTCTACCTTCTCCGATGCCTCATTTAGCTATATCCAACTTCCAGTTCATTGCTTTCACAGAAACAAAAAGCATATTCTATATGTGTATATATATATATATATATATATATATAAATCAACAATACATTTAACAGTTTATCAGAAAAAAGAGAAAAAAAGAAACACATTGAACAGGAACCGTAAAAATAAAAACTCAATCAAATATATTACCTTTACCTAAACATATTTACAAATAAAAATGCCTAAGACAAACAAGAATTAAGAAAACAAGTCAGGAATAGAATAGAATACTTACAAAAAATTTTAAAAAGCGTAGCAAAAATCTGGATACTCCTCCGGTAATCTTTTTCCGAAACCCTAAAATTCAAATAAATAAAAAAATATATATCAAAACCAAACGAAACCAGGAAATCTGAACCAGCACGAAGAAGCTAAGAAATCAATTCGACAAACCACGGAAAAACTTACCGATTAATTAAGATTTAACAAAAAAAATGCGAGAACAATTTAAACGAAACCCTAAGTTGGGTGGATAAGAATTGAAACGGAGCCACAAGAAATTTGGAGAGAAGGTTGTGTTTTCTTTGGTTGCAAAGACTTTTGGGTGTTTTTGATTTTCTCGTGAGGTTTGTTGAGCCTAACGTTGTGTTTATATAGGCATAGACGGAGTGGTTTAGGTCACGACACGTGGATAATGGAATGACTGTTTTACCCTTGTTTTATTGGTTTTTTTTAGCGTACCATATTTTTAGTATTTTTTCGAAAATTTGTGGCCGTTCATATTCGTTGACGATAATGCCCTTCCTTGTTTTCCTCAATCTCGATTTTCCCAGACGCTCTTTTTATGCAGTTACGCGGCAACCGTAGAGTATCTTAAACACGGGTTTTCAAATTTTAATCAACATTGGATATATTTTTACACATTTTTTTATTTATATATATTTCAAAAAATATAAAGAATATTATTTAAACTCATCTACTAAACGGCTCTTAATTACTGTAACTCCTCCTTCTCTTTTAGCAAATGATAATAATATCAAATTTTTAAAAAAGAAAAAAAAATTTGTGTGAAACAGGTTAGGCTAGTCTAGTCTAGTTAAGGAATGTTCTAATGGTATATATTTATAAAATAGTTTTTTAAATTTTTATAAGAAAAGAAAAAAAATAATTAATTTTTTTATAATTTTTATATTTTTATAAAAAATATTAAAAATTTTAAAAATAGTTTATTAACAAATATCACCCGTTGATCGGATTTTTTATTTTATTTTTATTAAAGTTTTTTTTAGGGTTTTATTTCATTAAAGGTTCTGAGTAGAAGTAATGAACTTAGTATAGTATAGGACTTGTTTTGGTGACCACAATTTTAGCTGCTTTTGTGGCTATTCCTACCATTCCATTATTCCAGATTTCTCATTTTTTGATTTTAGTAATGGACAGCAACAATATAGGGTTTTTTTTTTTTTTTTTCTTCTTAAAATGGTTTTTTCATCACGCGAGGTTGGAGATTTTTCATGTTGATCTTCTTTCTATTTGTGTGTGAATGGAGATTTATGTACTCTTAGATTAGGTTAAAGTGGAATTTTTACCTTATATAAAAAATATATATTATATATGAAATTTGAACATTATGAAAGATATTAATGGGTATTTATTATGATTTTATGTTATATAGAACTATTAAATGTATAATTTTGGTAATTATTAAAGTTATATTTATTATGATTTTGTTTTATACAAAACTATTAATTGAATAATTATTGTAATTATTAAAGGTATTTATTATTGTTGTGTTTGTATTCATAATCATCTATTTTATTATTTAAAGAATGACTTTTGTGGGGGGAAAAATGTCCAATCTAACATATTGGGCCTAGAGACCTATGTAAGGATTACTGTGCGTCCGAAAAGAAGGAGAGGCAAGGGCAAGACCCATCTGGAAGAGGGACCTCTAGAGAGAAAGGTGATTACAATCCGAAGAGGTCGCCTTCTGTCCGAAGAGGTTATACTCCTCTGACGCGAATAGTATGGATCAATTGAACGTATAAAAGGTCAAGATGATCTTCCGAGGACTCCTCCTGATCAAGATAAGCTCTGAGTACACTTGGAGACGATAAGGATGAAGAAATATCTAAAAGGAAAGTTGCTACCACCGTATTTAATGCTCTGCAGCAACTTTTCTGGCTGCATTTATGTAGAGAAGACCCCTGAACAATGTATCCTCACCTACCGCCACTCACACAGAGTTAAAGGAGATGTTTGAGATGACATATACTCAAGTGGACTTACGGATAAGGTACAAGTGGACGATGGAGATGAGGAGAAGAGAGGTTATATAAAGGAAAGAAGCTCCTGAGGAAAAGCGAAGGAAAAAGGAAGAGACAAAAAAAGAATAAGAGCTTTATTGTAACCCTAAGATCTGTATTCACCACATAATCAATAATATAGCTCTTCGGACACCCATTCTTTACGTGTAAATTCATGTTGGTCTGTGCTTGAGGGTTGTGATTAGTTGTTATTGATCCCATAATCAACCTAGCTCTTTTACCCATACTCTACAAATTCATTGTTTTGGGCTTGGGCCACAAATCCTAACCCTACAACTTCATTAATAGGTCTCCTTAAAATATTTGTTAATTGACGATTTTAATAAAAGTTTAATACCACTTTTATAGAAAATATAAAAAAAATTGTAAAAAAAAAAATAGTTACTTCTTTTTTCCCAATAAAAAGTGTTTTATGCAGTGTTAGAGTATTAGCATCAGGAAATGCTACTCTAGTTTCTCAAAAAATAAAATAAAACAAAATAATTTTTAAAAGATTTTATAAACCAATGTCCTTAGGGCATTCTTAAACATTTCCCTTTAAAAAAAAAATGTTAAAATTCTAATCAAGTGTTTAAATATAACATATATAAACTCGACTAAATATGTATAGAATTGGCATGTAAGATTGCAATGTCTCAAATATGGAAAAATATTATACGGTCAACTAAAAGTAAAACATTTTTTATTTTTATATATCTATCTATCTATCTATCTATTTTTTTTTTTGAGAAACAAATCAATTATGTTAATAGAAGTTGAATTTTTTAGCAATATCATTTTTATTAAATTTCTTAATATATATAATATTTATTTAATTAGATAATAATATATTTTTTATTTATTTCCTTAACAAGTCAGTGGCCTGTGCAATGCGCAAGAAATTTAATAAAACATGATTTTTATATAAAAATAATTTTATTTCTATTTTATTTTGTATATAAATATGAAATTCGATATTATGAGAGTTACTAATAGAAATTTATTATAATTTTGTTTGTACATGAATACTATTAATGAGTATTTATTATGATTTTGTTTTATATGAACTATTAAATACACAATTATGGTAAATATTAATGAATATTTTTATGATTGTGTTATCTACATGAAATACTATTAAATATGAATTTTGATCATTATGAATAGATATTAATGAGTATTTATTATGATTTTTTTTTAATACGAACCTGTTAAATATATAATTATGATAATTATTAATAGATACAGTATTTATTATGGTTGTGTTTGTATGTGGAATTGTTAATTTATTTTATTTTTTAAATAAAGAAAATATGATATGTTAAAATTTGAATTGAGTGTTTAAATATATGATCCCCTCTTATGGCCTTTGGATTAGTTTAGCTACCCCTAATCTAGGACAAGGTTTGAGTTTCAAGTTGATTCACATTGGTCGAGTTTATTAACAAATGTCCTAAGCGCACTGGTTGACTAGATTTTTTATTTATTTATTTATTTATTTTTTTTATATTAAAGGTTGTGAGTAGAAGTAAACGAACTTTGTATAGTATAGGACCTATTTCGGTGGCCACAACTTTAGCTACTTTAGTGGCTACCCTACTACTCCATTATTCGAGATTTATAATAAAATTATTTTCTAATATTAGTAATTGATAGTGACAATATGGGATTTTTTTTTCTTCTTAAAATGGTTTTTTTCATCACGTGAGGTTGGAGTTTTTTCATGTTTATATACTCTTTATCCATGTGGGCGAAAGATTTATTGTAATCATGCAAATTTTATTGACAATAAAGAAAGAGATTAAATTTAATAAGGACGGAGTGTAAACCCTTTGGTTTACACCAGCCAATAAGGACATGCTACATCAGATTTTTACTTGAACTCATTGTAAAATCAATACATCTTAATACACCTAATAATATTTCGACCAAAATAAAATAAAATAAATAAAATACACCTATTTCACTGATCTCACTGCTTCTATATAGTGCCTTGGGCAAAGGCCCGATTCCTGTGTCATCTAGATAGTCTAAAATATCAACATTTTTCATCAATTTTAATGCCACAGAGAAATATCTGAACTCATCGAACCTATCCTCTGAACAAGTAACGTGGGAATCCCATTGATTTTTCCAAAAACTTATATTATCTCCTATTAAGTTTGGACAATATTTTTCCAACTCGGTTATCAAGTATGGACCTGCAAAATTTAAACCATAGTGATATCATGCATTAGAATATGATTAAAAGAAAATGCATTACACACATGTATAAGGAGTAAAACTGGAAAACTGGAACAGTATTGTGATATATAGTATTTCTAAAAATTTACCTCGAAAAGATTGAAGGGACTCCCGGGGCATTTTGGAGGCTCAAGTTTGCAAGACTCAAGATAGTTGGCCACAATTGGCCTCAGGATTGTGGCTGGAGACGCAAGAGCTGAGGAAGGAAATAGGGTTTTTTTTTGGTTTGTTAAGATGTTAAGATGTTATTAGGTGTATTAAGATGTATTGATTTTATAATGAGTTTAAGTAAAAATCTGATGTGGCATGTCCTTATTGGCTGGTGTAAACCAAAGGGTTTACACCCCGTCCTTATTGAATTTAATCTCATAAATAAAGAAATCAAGTTAGAGTAACAATATTTTTACAAAACACTTAAATTTGATTATCAACTTGCACTTGTTCCTTCACAATTTACAATTTTTTTTTTTTTTAAAGTTCTAGTGTAAATTGATTTACAAATTAAAAAGTATTGTAAAATTATTGTGATTGTGTAATGATTTTAAAACCAATGATGTTAATACAAGTTTCATTTTTTTAGCAAGATCTTTTTTCTTTATTATATTTTTAAATAACTTTCTTAATGTGTGTAATATTTCTTTAGATAATTATATATCTTTTGATTTATTTCCTTAAATATTTAGGGACTTGTGCAATGCACGGGTATGATTTTTTTTTTTTTTAATATACAATAAATAATTCACTCTTTTTTTATTTTGAATAGAAATGTAAAACTTGATATTTGATATTATGATATTGATAGCTATTAATAGACATTTATTATAAGGGAAATGCTAAAGGTTGCCCTTAGAACAATGGTTAATAATCCATTTAAAGAAAATTTTTATGGAAAAAGAAAAAGAAAATTAATATTTTGAAAGCATTTTCTATTTCCCATAAAAGTGGTGTCAAAACTTTTCTAAAATGAATTGTTAGCCATTGCTAAGGGCACCCGTTAGCATAACCCTTATTATAATTGTGTTTATACATAAAATAATATTAAATATGAAATTTGATCATCATGATAGATATTAATGAGTATTTATTATGATTTTGTTTTATATGGACTATTAAATGTATAATTGTGGTAATGATTAAAGGAGCAAGACTTAAGTACAGTACTTAAGTGCTATTCCTTAGGTTTTCATTTTAAGATTCTGCCATGTGAATTTTTTCTCATGGGATGGAAGTGTATTTTTTAATTAAGTAGCCACATGACTGAATTTTAATAGAAGAACCTAAGAAACAGCACCTAAAGTACTGTACTTAAGTTTTATCCTTATTAAAAGTACTTATTATGATTTTTTTTTAGGGTCATGTTAACTGCCTTTAGGAAATTGTTAATAAAGCATATTAGGAAAATTTCTAATATATACCACTTTTATGAGAAATATAAAAAGCTGTAAAAAAAATTAATTACTATATCATTTTCCCATAAAATGTTTTTAAGAATAGTTCCTAAACCAATGCCATTAGGTCATTCATTAACATATCCCTTTTATTTTATGTAAAACTATTAAATGTATAATTATGGTAATTATTAAAGGTATTTATTTGTTAATTGACCATTTTAGTAAAAATTTAATACCACTTTTATGGGAAATATAAAAAGCTATTAAAAAATTAATTACATTTTTTCTTTTCCCATAAAAGTTTCTAAAAATATTTTCTAAACCAATGCTCTTAGGGGAAAATTATTAGGTACTCCCGGAGTACCATAAATGCGTACTCCATCATCTCACATGAATGGTGGATCCCACCGTAAATTTAATTAGTGAGACTCATCATTCATGTGAGAGGAGAGAATACACATTTATGGTACTCCGAGAGTACACAATAATTTCCCGCTCTTAGGACATCATTAAGCTTTTCCCTTTAAAAATATGTTAACATTATAATTGAGTGTTTAAATATAAAATATAAAAACTTTACTAGATATATATAGAATTGGCATGTCAAATTGTGATGTCTCATAACCTTATATGGAAACATATTATAAGGTCATCCAAAAGTCAAGTATATATGTGTGTATATGTGTGTGTGTGTATATATATATTGGCAACAAAAATTCACAATACATTTTAATTTGCTTACCAGCTCACACTTGAGTCTTGACACACCACAATCTGCAATTTATTTTTTTTTAAATTTCCTGTGTAAATTGATATAAAAATTAAGAAATTGTGAATTATTATTATTATTATTGTAGGGATAAGGGTTTGAAATTATATATTGGGCCTTAGGCCTAATCCGAAGATATGGCTATATCTGAGGAGGAGCAAATGATTGTGAGGGGTTCCAATTAAAATTTCACAAGGAACGAACGAATGGAAGGTGGGCCGAGGAGGCAAATCTTCCTCGGATGTGATGAATACACTTCGAATCTGTATTCCAATAATCCGGGTGATCTTCTAGGAGCATCCAGTGATAAGAACGCTCATCATATACGTATAAGATTGATGGGAACTATGAAATATCCAATGAAAGCTACTACCACCGCATTAAATGCATTGCAGCTACTTTTCTAGTTGCATTTATGTGGAGAAGACCCCTAAACAGTGTATTCTTGACTGCCACGATTCACAAAGAACAAAAACAGATGTTTGATGGGACAGGTACTCAAGTAAAGGTTCAGATGATCAACAAGTGTAAGATCAAGATGGTTTAGAGAGAACTATATAATATAAAAGATCCTCCATGAGAGGGGGATCGAAAACTAGAAAAAAGACTACTGTAGCAATCAAAATTGCATTTGTAATCATTTCTATTGATTTCTATCATAATTTGCCTCCTCAAACAATGAATTCATTCAGTCCTATATGCTTTGATTCTTGCTTGATCATCTTTTAAATTCATACTAGTCGTTGTTATATTCATAGAGGGTCTAGTTCTTTGATCCACTCTCTACAAATTTATTGTACTAGGCTCATTGGACCAATATCTCATATCTTTTGGGCTTGGGCTGTAAAATGAGACCCTACAATTATTATTATTATGTGATTGTGAAATGATTCTTAAATCAACTACGTTAATACAAGTTGAATATTTTTTGCAGTATCATTTTTATTAAAATTTTTAATATATCTAATATTTATTTAATTAGATAATAGTATTTGTTTTTGAATTATTTTCTTAAATAGTCAGTGAGCCGTGAAATGCCAGAGAAAATTTAATAAAACATGATTTTTATATAAAAATAATTTTCTCTCTATTTTATTTTGTATATAAATATAAATTTGATATTATGAGAGTTATTAATAGACATATTATAATTGTGTTTGTACATAAAATAATATTAAATATAAATTTGATCAATTATAAAAAGATATTAATAAGTATTAATTATGATTTTGTTTTATATGAAACTATTAAATATATAATTATGGTAATTGTTAATAGATAATTAATATCGTTTGTTTGTACATGAAATACTATTAAATATGAAATTTGATCATTATGATTAGATATTAATGAGTATTTATTATGATTTTGTTTTATATGAAACTATTAAATATGGTAATTATTAATAGATATTTATTATGGCAGTGTTTGTATATGGAATTATTTATTTTACTTTTTAAATAAAGANAGGAAAAGAAATGCAAAAGAAAAGGTTGAGAGGGCAAGGAAGATTTGGACATGGAGAGCATAATAAATAATTAATATTGTTTAGTATAGTATTGTGAGGCCAGTAAATACTGTGGGGGCAAAAGAAGCCATGCAAGCAAAAGCGTGGAAAGGAATAGGAAAAAAAAAAAGGAAAGAAACAAAACCAGCTCACACTCACCTGTCAATACGTGCATGCAAATCTCTTTAATATGTTTACACCACACACAACCACAACCACAACCACAACCACATCCACATCTTAATGTCGTCAACAACAATCCCTATCCCCCACACAGATTAGATTCTTTTAGACTCTTCCCGATGAACACGTCAAGTTTGGTTGCCATCACCCACACTACCCTCCTATTTTTATTAAATTTATTAGATTCCTACTTTTTCTTTTTCTTTTTAATACCTTCATTGCTAAAAAGCATTTTGTAATTGTAAAGTTGTAAACACATGTTGACCTCTTTATATGATCTGGGTCCAAGCCACGTGATAGATGCCTAACTAAGAGCAACCATATTAGTAATTGTAAATTCTTGCAAAATACAAAAAGTAGATAATTTACATATTTTAACCAAAAAAATATCAATATTAGTGGGTATAAAATTATGTATAAATGCAAAAGTGCTACAATAACTGTGCATATGTGTACGGTTACTATAACTTTGCATTCTAATATTCTAATAATTTTTAATTTTGCTCATTTTCTTCTCTCTCTCTTCTCCATCTGCAAAACCAACACATCTTTTCTCTTTCATCATCTTCTTCTTTCTCTGATACACACATCCCACAGACATAAAATCAAAAATCAACCACAAAAATACAAAATCAACCACAAAATCAACAACAAAATCAACCACTGACACCACAAAATCAAACACACTCACACACGGACACACCAACAGAGATAAAGAGAGGGGATTGGCGAGTATCGATGCTTGGATCGGCGAGTGACTGTGATGAAGAAAAGAGTTTCAAATGGGAATGGAGAGAGTCTCACAAGTAAAGAGAGAGAGTTTGAGATAAAATAATAATAAAAATGAGGAAAATGATTATTTAAATAAAATAGATGGTAGAATAGACAAACTAATATGGGTGTTTTGTAAAAATGGGTGTGTAAAATAAAAAAAGTAGGTTTTTTTTTGCAAAATAGACAGGAATTTTGCACTGATTGATGCGGTTGCTCGAACATTCTGTCAAGCACAACACTGTCCATTCGATCATACTTCCATGTTGAATTCTCTCTTTCTAAATGCAATCTCTAATTTTTCTTTTTCTTTTCTAAGTCTTAATATTATAATTTGATCGTAGCAAAGTTATATATAACCAACATTAGAAAATTGACATGTTGCTCGACTTACTAAACAACGCTTGAGTGTTATGTATTACATTCCAATGATTCCATACAATAAGAGGGAATTCGATTCTAAAGGTTTTTAAAATACTAAAAGATACCGACCGTCTGAAGTTTGAACTACAAATAATGAAGAGGACATCACAATTTTTCTAACTTTTGAGATTATTACATTTACGTGTTAAATAAATATATTCTATCACTATTACACTTACGCGTTAGATTTTTCCAAAACATATCGTTGGTGAGCATGTTTAACAGAAATGAATGTGACATTACTATTATCACATTACTGTATGAAGTAAATAGATTCTATATAACATTTTTCAGCTATAACGTTACAGTAAAAGAATCATCCTAACATGGCATTTAATATTTTTTTTTTAAAAATCGCGTTATCAAATTCCACAAATAATACAATTTTAAAATAAGTTTAAAAATGGGTTTAGATCATTGGGTCATCGGTTCAACAATTGGATTATTAGTTGAATTGTGTATGTCCCTAAAACCTAAGTATTCCTCCATTTTTGGCTTACGAAATTTTTCTCAACCTGACCAATGTGTATGAATCTGAAACGTTAATTTCACTCAAACCTAGATTAGGGTAGCTAAACTAGTACAAAGGCCATAAGAGACAACATATATTTAAACACTCTATACGAATCTTAATATTTCATATTTTCTTTATTTAAAAAGTAAAATAAATAATTCCATATACAAACACTGCCATAATAAATATCTATTAATAATTACCATATTTAATAGTTTCATATAAAACAAAATCATAATAAATACTCATTAATATCTAATCATAATGATCAAATTTCATATTTAATAGTATTTCATGTACAAACAAACGATATTAATTATCTATTAACAATTACCATAATTATATATTTAATAGTTTCATATAAAACAAAATCATAATTAATACTTATTAATATCTTTTTATAATTGATCAAATTTATATTTAATATTATTTTATGTACAAACACAATTATAATATGTCTATTATCCATCTACTTTGAATACTCCAAAAACTATCAAAAAAAAAAAAAAAAAAAAACTCCGAAAAGTTAATAATATTATTAATAACCCCACCCCAAAAAAAAGGTGCAAGTTCAGCCTTGAGCATTTATCTCTATGAGTCAGCTGTACACATTTATCATGTGTGAGAAGCAAAAATGAATCTGAATGCATCGATTTTCAATGCCAGAATTTCAGAGCATTTGTAGCACTTAAATCTGTCTCTAGAATTGTGATTTCAATTTTCAACAAAACACGCACCACTGACAGAACCATGGTAGGAACGCGACAGAATTGAGTAATAGTAGGATTACAACCAATTTCACCCTTATTTCACAACCATCTTATATGGCAGATTATGATTGATTTTCTGTCACTTTCATATGGATGGACAATTTTTTTTTTTCACCAATCACAATCAACTACACATTAAACAGTTGTAAAATTGGTGTAAAATACATTGTGGTCCTAGCATTTTTCGCTAGAATCACATGAAATAACTTATATAGGGAGAATCCAAGCAGCAACGCGTTAAACATCCAGCAAGATAATATTCAATCATTCAAAATAATGATAAAAGAAAAGTATTTGTACGGTTTGATTAGAATCATATCTTTTGCACCTTTGGTCTTATTCTGTTTTATAACGTATTTAAGAAGGCTAAGAAAGCCATAGAATAATGAAATGGTGTTATAAGCGTGAGGCATGCCTTTCTTGGATGCATCGACGACAGCACTGTGAAAGATAGGAATAATCCTCCATATTAAGAAAGCCATCCATATTCCAAATTGATAGTTAATTGTATTTTCTTCGAGGTATTCTCTGCCCCTAAAAAGAGTTTCAAGTAGTGGACCCAACAAAAGAGAAATATCAAGTAGAGCAGCTCTTTTAAGCTCTCAGTCACTACACAAAACATTATTCAAATAAATGCATAAACAACAATTTTGAACTTATTTACTTGTAACCAACAAGCGTTGTTGATAGCCTAGAGCTGCTTGTAGCTCAACTGGCATCTCCTAGTATTTATAATTATATATATATATATATAAAACAGTTGTTGATATATGTCAAAGCAAAGAATACACACTAATAGCCTTCAAAATTGTGATGTTGATCATATCAATATATTATTTCTTATGAAAGCCGACGGTAAATAAGGATGCCATTTCGATTGAAATGATTTTATGAGCTAGTTAGCATAATCAAAGTTGACTTAGTTGGCCTACCATCTGCTAAACCAGAAAGAAACATATCAATTAAACAAAGCAAATTATGTAATCAACTTAATCATACAGACGGGACAGTGACGTGCAGTGGCCACATAAATATATATTGAACAAGGAGGAGTGGTGGAATGGGATAAATTTCATCCTAGAAGTTTAAGGAATGGCCAATTACAAAAAAGGCCTCCACTAATATATACAAGCCTTAAAAAGGCACAAAATGTTAAACAATAAACCATAAAATATTTGCAGAAAGAACAATGATCTAGACATTCACTCCCTTTTTCTATTTAATCCGTAAAGTAATCTCTAAGATTTCAACTTTATCACAACATTGTAGATATCACTAGGTCTACTAAATCAAATGAAATTTTTTGAACATACAGATAGGATCCCATCTATATCAGAGATTCAGGATATGAAATTTTCATTTGTGCTGGAAAATGATTTCACAGTAAGCTGATTTCTTAAAAGTTTTATGGAGCATGCAGCTATGAACAATCAGATGATTACAGAGTCAATGTTTGCTATACATTTCTTCATACTTTACATCACCAGGAAAATGGAAAAAAAAAAAGAAAAAAGAAAAAGAAAAAAAAGGGAGTGATAGATTGAGAAGTTTTTTTTAGCTCCTCTTACATGAGAAGAACCTTTCATTATTACTGTTTCTGCTTTTCATGAAAATATGCCACTTGAACTTGCTTTCCATTCTTCTTCTCATATTCCTGGTTGAGTCCCTCCAAACGCTTAGATACCTAAATAATTTAATAAAACATATGTGCATGAATATCTGGAAAACCAAAAGAACAATGAAAGAAAATCCAACAGAATACTACTAAGCATTTTAAGAACTTCTAAGCCTGCACGGCAAATTGTAGGATGGAAATATGTATCGAGGTGTCTGAGTAACCTAGTCCTCAAATCTAAGGAAGCTGGAATATAGATGAAATTTCAAAGATCCCAAGTGTCTTATTATATGAATATGGTGTAAATAAAGTATCTACATAACTTCAGAGCGTATAAAAGTGGTACTTCAGTCATTGTATCCTGCAATAGTGTGGAATATATCATGAAAGGTACTTCAGGAACTTCCAGAGTAATAGGAACAATTATTTCCTTCCTCATCTTACATCAATTAAAATAAAAATTACTAAGAGTGGCTACATGACAATTTTATAATCCTAGTCATCTTGTCCATCAAATTACTTCACAAGTTCTGGTGTTTCCATATGAGACTAGAGGTAAGCTTTTCAGAGAGGCTAGTGCCACTATTTTAAACTTGATTCCCAGGGTGCAAAACCCTCTCGATTGTTAGAATTCCATCCTGTTTCTTGTTGTAACACTTTGTACAAGTGTACATCAAAGATTCTAGCAAATGGGTTAAAGGTGTGCCTCAACAGTTTCATTAGCCCCTGCCAAACAGCTTTTATATCCAGGTAGAAAGAATTCAGATAATGTCCAACTTCATGTGGGTGGCATGTGGGCAGGGGAAAAATTGCTTCGATTTCTTACTTGCTCAAGAATTGATTAGCAATTATTATAGGGATTATCAGCCACCTTGTTGCACTGTTAAAGTTGATATTTTGAAGGCTTACAATTCAGTGGAATGAAGTTCCTTTAGGTATGTGATGGCCATTGGGTGTCCTGAAAAGTTTGTTGCATGGGTCAAGACTTGTATTTCTACTCCCAAGTACACTGTAGCATTCAATAGAGGCTTGGTTGGGTACTTTGAACGTAAGAAGGGGGTTAGATAGTGTTAAATTACCAATATTTCCAAACCTTAAGCTACTAAGAAATGGTGAATTTAATAATTTAACCATAATTCTAACTCTTCCTCTCATGTGTGGGTCCAAACCCCCTTAATAATTGGGGCCCCACATGTGAAATTTTAATGTTTTAAATGGGAGGTAGAGTGGAGACACGGATTGAATTTAGGACCTTCTGCTTAGATATCATGATAAATTATCGATTCTCCAAAGCTGAAACTATTAAGAAATGTTGAATTTAATTATTTAACTATAATTTCAACAGACAGGAAAACCAATTTCTTCCTATCCTTTTGTTATGGCCATGGTTTTTTTTTTTGCGATGGGTAAATAATGCAATTTATTATTAAAGATAGACCTTTATGTTCACAATGAAGAACACAAAGGATCAAAAACATAAAAATTACAAAAATATCAAGTGGAAGTTCTAAGAGAAGCTAAGAACTCAAAAATTGATGAACATTGTATAGAACCCCCAAACCATGGTAATCAAAAAGAGTGTGTTGTGTTAGAATTATGGTTAAGTGATTAAATTCACAATTCCCTAATAATTTAAGCTTTTGGGACAATCGGTAATGTAACATGGTATCAAAGCAAGAGGTCTTAAGTTCGATCATTATCTCCTCCACTCTACCTCTTATTTAAAATCTCACGTGTTGGGCCTCACCTATTAAAGAGATAGTTTCGGCCCATACATGAGGAGTGTTAGAAATATATGGTTAAATGATTAAATTTACCATATCCTAATAGACTAATAGCTTAAGCTTTTGGAATAATCAGTAATTTAAAGTATCAGAGCAGAAGATCTTGAGTTTGATCCCTATCTTTACTCTACACTTATTAAGGGAAAGTTTGGGCTCATAAGTAAGGGGGAGTGTTAGAATTATGGTTCAGTGATTAAATTCACAATTTTTTAGTAGCTTAAGCTTTTGGGACAATTGGTAATTTAACATGTTGAAGCAAAGATTTTAACTGATCCAAAGAGCTTTTGGTATCCTCAAAAGAACCACAATTCTGCTCCCTCCAAACAATCCACATCAAACAGCTTGGCACCAAATTCCAAACATTCAAGCAATATTTCCTGAACAAGTTTCTCCAACAAATCAATAGGTTCGCAATAGACCCTGTCATGACCCTATGAATCCCAAACATATTAAACTCATCTTCCTAGAGAGAATAAGCAACGTCATGGTGAAGTAAGAGGTGGTCCACTGTTTCCCCCATTCCTTTGACACATACAACACCAATTCACTAATGGTAGCCCCTCTCATCATAAGATTATCCGATGTAAGAATCCTACGCAAAGCTGTTTTCCACACAAAGAAGGCCACCCTCTTAGGAATCTTAACGGGCCAAATACTCAAGCAAGGAAACGGGGAAATATTAGCACCCAAAATCTCCTTATAAAAAGACTGGGTATCAAACTCACCACTTCCTTGAAGACACTAACACAACTTGTCTGTTGTCACCCCTCTCACCTCTTGGTTATGGCCATGGAGGTTTTTAGCAAGCTGATTCAGAGGGCTGTTCAGAAGAGGGGTTTTGTGCTTGACGATCTAATGTGATTTCACGGCTGCCAATAAGAGCAAAGTGGAGATTGCTAAGCAAGTTCTTGACGAGTTTAAAATTTTCTGGTCTGGCAGCCAATGTTAGTAAAAGTGAAGTTTATTTTGGTGTGACAGAGTAGGGAAAGCAGAAAAATTAGGTTTAGTGCATTTTAAAAAGGGAAAGCTTCTGATAAAGTATTTGGGTGTTCCTCTTATTTCAGGTAGGCTTTCTTGGAAGGATTGGAAAACTCTGGTTGCTAAGATCACAGGTAGAATTCACTCTTGGTGTCCCACATATTTGTCCTTTTCTGGTACACTCCAACTAATTTAATTGGTGTTATACAGTGTGCAGTTCTATCGAGCACATTTATTCATTCTCCCTAAGAAGGTGGTGAGGCAGGATGAGCAGATTTTGAATGGATATTTGTGGAATGGCTCAACTAAAGGGAGTGCAAGAGTTTAGGTGGCTTGGGAGGATGTAACTTTCCTAAAAAGGAAGGGTGCTCGGGCTTGTTCAAAATTAGAGTGGAATAAAGCTGATATTTTAAGATTTATTTGGTATTTTTTGAATGTTCTGGTTCAATTTGGGTAGCGTGGACAGAAGCTTATTACTAAGAGGAAAATCTCTGTGCGAAGACTTATTCCAGCTGCTTGTTCATCGGGATGGCAGAAAATTCTTCAACAAAGAAGCATTGCTAGGCATTTTCTGAAGCATAAGGTTGGAAATGGTGAGAGGATCTTTGTGTAGCATAATAATTGGCATGAGGATAGGCCTTTGTAGCTGAAGTATGGAAGGAGAATCATCCATGACTCGGCTAGCCACTCTTCAGAAAATCTCTCTAAATTCACACTGAATAATTTTTGGTGTTGGCCTCCTAACAAAGCAAAGTTTGTGACGATGAACACTCAGTTGAATGGCGGCCAGCTGCCAACAAGAAAAAGAAATATAGTTGCAAAGACATGGGGAGAGCTATTTGTCAGGTGAAGTATTCTGTTAACTGGTTGAGGTTAGATTGATTTCATAAGAATTTTTCCAAAACAAGCTTTTGTGAACAGGTTGGTTATTCAGAACAAACTCATGACTAGAGACATGCTTGCTCAGTGGGGAATGTTGAGCAATGTTATATTAAAAATAGAGAGAAAAGAGAGACAAAATCAACACTTAAATTTACAAGGTTCAACAATGTGCCTACACCCATGGGAGTGAGCAGTTGAGAATTCTACTATGTGAAAAATAAGGGTTTACAATGAATTTATACTGCTCCAAGAAACCTTAACCCGGTACATTGAATTTTCCAATAAACCTTACCATTTCATAGGAGGCTTTGCCTTCCGCACCCCTCAACCTATTATTTGGCCTAGGCATAACAAACTTAAATAAAGCTACATTGGGTCTCATGGACTCTGTTCTGCTTTGCTATCCGCTGCCCATGAGGCCTCTAAACTAGAGAGCGGTGTTAATTTGTCATTCAAAATATGAGCCACTACATATAACTGGGATATATAGGGAACTTTCTTTGTCTATTTTTAAGAGGAAGAATTGAGTCCAGAAGTCATCTTTTCGTAGAATGTTCCTTTTCAAAGAGAATCTGGGAGTCTGTCCTTAGGAACTGTTTCCATAGAAGGAAGATTAGGGGGAGGAGTGTGGAAGTTGATTGGGCTGTGAGGAGGCTGAAAGTAAGGAGCCTTCAACACCTTATAACTTGGCCTGGGCCATCACAATTTATCACCTTTGGAATAACTGAAGTGCTCATATCTGTAATAGTGGGATAAGATCCAACGATGAGCTGATACATGCCACTGTTGCTGATGTTTGGTTTTGGTTGTTCAGGTTGAAAGGAGTTATGAACTCCATAATGAATAGAGCCATTATTGTCTATGGAACCCTCCAACCTCTGTTTTTAATGCATGATGTTGTTTCAAGCTGTTTTTGTTTGATTAGCTTTAGTTTTTGGCTGCTCTTTCTTGTGTTTTTGGTTGTTTGTTTTTGTTGTAGTTTCAATTGGCCTGCTGTGTCTTTGTGATGCTCTGTTCTATGTTCTGTGCGATGTTCTAATCTTTTACTTTGTTTCTGTTTGTTTGCAGCTCAAGCTGCATATTGTATTTCTGGTGCTTGGTTCTTAATGAAATCTCATTCATAAAAAAATGAAGAAGGATCAAGATATCTAAAATGTAAATCAGCACTGGTATGTAGATTTTTTTTTTGAGAAGTAGCACTGGTATGTAGATGGTGCAATAATCATATATGAAACTTATTAGTAGCAGCATAAGGCAAGATTTCCCACTGACACAAGAAATATCTTTTAAGTGCACTACAGAAATGCAAAATACATTTTCTTAATCCTTTGGAAAATTAAAATAAAAGCTATGTTGATGAGTAGCTTAGTTTTTTATGATAGAGTTGGAGAGCACTTGTACAGAAATTTAAATAAACAGCATTCTATACACAACATTTGTCTTAACAACTAATTACACTAAACAAGCTCCACCCCACCCAAAAAATATCAGTGTTCAAAATCCATGTAAAGGTCTGGTTCTTTTTCTTTTCTCAGATCACTAAAGGGACTTCAATTACTTGCAAGAAGGACAGAGTATCTCACCATTGCCAATGCAAGCCCAATAAAATGACCGAAGTACACAATAACAAGTTCAGATTAAAAAATTCAAGAAGGAAGCCAAGGTGCCTATATTAGAAACAAAGTGATGTCAAATATGCATAAAATCATATTGGAGCATTTTTGCAGTCAAACCATTTTGAATGAGTTAAACTTTGATGATATTGATTTTTTATTTGTATTTGCCAATAAATCATGAGCTAGAAGCATTCCTTTCTTGAGACATCTCCCTTGTATCATTTCCAAAAAAAGGTTAATGTAGAATCAACTTCAGCTGAAGAGCATTTATGGTCACAAAGAATTCAAGCTCCAATGGAACCTCGTCCCCTTGTAATAGCAAGATGGAGGATGGGGTCACGTATTCATACATATCAAGTGCATGTGAAACTTACTAATTAAAAAAAAAAAAGGCAATTGAGGTTGGATCACAAGTCAATGTGGCACCAACATTGGTGTAATACTGAGATTATTTTATTTTCTGGGGTTCCTACACTAGATATGACCAACTGAACTAGCTGAGTAGCTATGGCTTCATATCTATAAGCTTTATACATATTCTATGAAATGAAGCTAAGGATAGCCACAGTGACTGCATGGGTAGAACTAGATAAATGAGTCAATGACTAGTCAGAGAACTCAAAGCAATGATTAAAATAACCCCCACTATGAGATAAGCTCAAAAGAGTGTAAGTTACACCAAATATCCATGATCATTTAGAAAACTCTCAAAAATACCAAATGCAATTCCTCCTCCACCCCTCTTCACTCTCTGAAAAATTCCTAATTTTGGAAATGCAAGAGCAACTACTTCCTTTGAGATATTTGTAAATGAATTCTTTGATTTGTAAATTGAAATTCAGAAAAAGAAAGTAGGCAAATATTCCTTTTAGTCACTTCTTCACATCAATCTGCAGTAACATATATGTAATGCCCTTGGATGTCATATGTTTCTTTTTGTGCTTGCTTCAAATTTCTGTAATTTACTACATTTTTGTTTTGTTTGTTAATATATTTGATAAAGTTTGAACTTATGGCATTAGCTCCATTATGGTTTCTCTTTATTATCAAGCCAAGACATTTAAGGATTTCTTTTTAGTGTAGACAGGATTTGATCCTAGGTCAATTGTTCAATGACAAGAGACTTTACCAATTGAGAACCGACTAGAATTTACTACATTACATGAGGTCACTTGTATGTTTTGAACATTTCATGCCTTTTAACCTAAAATTGAAAATTTCCACTTTGGCAGAGATAGATTAACCTCAATTATGACTTATTAATGTGCAAGTTGCCTGAACTTGTGACCTTATGCAAGAGGTTCAGAAAAATTTACGCATTAAGGTTATAGTGCATATGTGAAGAAAAAATGATTATGGCTTAAAGCAACTGGAAATATCAGATCCAAGCATTACTACTCCATTTAAAGGAGGGAAAGAGAGAACCTTAATTGAGTAGGCCATAGGTAATAATGTATTTGGATCCATTGCATCCTCGGGGAAGTTACGCAAAGCATGGATGAGTTTCTCAAAAGGTAAGTTTATCTGACAAACAAAACAAGAAAATTACATGCAAGAAATTATACTATTAATTTTAATTTTAAGCATACAAAAGAACCTGTGAAACTCACCATGTCATCATGGCAATACTTTAGTAGGGCCAAACCAACCTTAAAAACAATTTTGACACCCTGGCAAATGAAAATGGCAGATATATATCATGTTTTACACCAAATCACAATGCTTCTAAGGCAAAGCACGTGTTACCAATCACTAACCTCATAAAGAAAGACATCCCAAATTCGAAGAGCCAAATGGAAAGGAAAAGAGTATGAGAAAACAGTTATGAACCACTGACTTGCATACATGCTAGGATTTATCATTTCTTGGGTAAAATGCTCCCCCAGCTTGGGCAAATACTCTCTCACCAATTGATCAAACTGAAAAAGATACTGTTGTACCAGAGGCAGTCCTACCTATCAATACGCAAATAATAGATTCAGAGCACTAAATATATATTTCACTGTTGTCAAACAGTTGATGGGCTTTGTCATAATAATGAACGTAAGAAAATTCAACAGCCATTAAGGCTATTAATTTTTCCTTTTTTGATAAATAATGGAATTTTATTAAAAGAATAGATTACTTCATGCTCACAATGATGAGCACAATGCAAGAAAAAATAATTACAAAAAAAAAAAAAAATTATGCACAAAATTAAGTAATTCTGTGAAATTTAGAAGGGAGTTGCAATTTGTAAGGCCCCACGCCCCAGACCAATTAAACATAGTTTGAATCAGCAGGAACTCAAACTGGGCCCTTGAGCTAGCTAAGTCTTATAAAATTCATCTATTCCACTCCTTCCACAATAGCCACATCATAACAAGACAAAGTTCCAAATATCCAGTGAGTGTTTCCCAAACCAATTGCTCCACACAAACAAGAGGTCAGCTATCCTTGGTAACACCCATTGAATCCCAAATGTTCTAAATACAAAACTCCATAAAAGATACGCAACATCACAATGGAAAAACAAATGATCTACCATCTCCCCACTACACCAGCACATGCAACACCAACCAACTAAAGAGAAACCCTGCTTGTTGAGATTATCACAAGAAAGACTTCCCCTAGGCTGATGTCCACACAAAGGATGAGACCCTCTAATGGGCCTTAACACACCAAATACTCTTTAAGGGAAAGAATTAATTGGATTACCTTGGATAGCCTCATTATAGGACTGAACAGTAAAGCCTCCATTCCCTCAGATAGCCATTAAGGCTATCAATATGTTATACAAAAGTGATAGCCTCCTCACCTTTAAGAGATTAGCACTTCCCCATAATTTTCTTGAACCAAAAAAGCCCTTGAATCTCACTTCAAATTAAGAAAAAAATAATAACACTTTCTTAAGACTAAAAAGTGAGTACCTTTCCCCCCCTCCTATTTTATCTACCTCTCTCTACCAACTTCTGCCATCTCCACCTAAAAGGGTGAGTTTCTTGAAGTATATCAGACAGGGTTTCTTGAAGTTTCTTGAATTATGCTCCATGTACTTGGGTGTCTCTTTTTTTATATCAAAAATCTTTATTACTTTAGAATAAATAAATAAAAACCTTACCTGATATAATCCTTCCATTGGTGCATGTACAGCTCCTTTCAGTAATGCGACCAATAACCAGAAGGCATCCTCTTCACTCATATAAAGAAGCAACAGGGCAGCTAAAAAGCCCATTCCCTGCATTTCAGTCCAGTAGCATTCAGTTTCATATACACAAGGTAGATAGGATAGTAATGAAAAACTTAGAGAGTCAAACCTGAACATATCCAACATCTCTGTCAAAGACAGAGTATGCTTTCAAAACATTGTAAAGGGACCTCTGACCAGGCCCATGTCTCTGCTGGAAGAAAACATGTGAGGGAAAAGTACGAGAAATGTCTCGTATTATATCAAGTTCTGAAGCTGATGTCTCGTATATTACTAGTTGCTGCATGAGCACAAAGTCCTGTCAGCGTAATAATAAGGAAGAACATCATTATATAAATAAATTAAGTACAAAAAGAAAAGAAAAGAAGAAGAGCTTTTAAGGAATCATCAAAAGCCAAGAAAATTGATTTTCTTCTCTCTTTTCTTTTTCCTATAGCGTATAACTTAGCTAGTTGCCCAATCCACCTATCATTAACTAGTCTGCATATTAATCTGCCCCATCTACTCAATAATTAGAAAAGTTTCTAGTAAAATTTTAAACGAACCAAACTGCTAGAAAAGTGCACCAGATAGTTTCTTGTACAACTCAGATGCTCAACTCAAGACATTTGATTGCATAATAGACCAAGAATCACATAAGTTGAACTGTTAACTATCAAATCCAAACCAGAATTCTCAGATTTAACTGGTAAGGTTTCTATATTTGCCAACAAAAGTTTCAGGTCAGCAATATACTTTTTATTTATTTATAAGTAGGTCAGCAATATACTAAATCCAAACTGTACTAAGTGTTTCTAAGATTATTAAGGGGTAAAAAAAGTCAAAGGTTTGACATTACAAAGAAATTATTTTTTACTAGATGAAAAAAAGGGCAACATTCAAATGTATATAGCTGGAAGACAAAACAAGTGATACAATATATGAATGGAGAGAGAGAGAGAGAGAGAGAGAGAGAGAGAGCAGAGGACCTTCTTAGGAACACTGAACAGGATAAGAGCAATGCTAGTCCATTGAAATTATAACAGGAAGAATGAATTAATCGGGACCATATGTTACACAACATTCAAATGTATCAGATATGCTGCACAACATTCAAATGTATTAGCTAGGATGTTCCCTGAACGTGATTCGCTACATCAGCGCTTGGATATAATGAAACATGGATAAGAGTTCCGCACTTTGATGGACGGGTGGGTAAAGAAGTTAGCCAGGAGAATAGGATTTGTATAAGCACTTGGAATATAGGGCCATTAACAGGAAACTAATAGAAATAGAAGATAATGACTGTGAGGAGAATAAACATAGTGTGCATTCAGGAAAATAAATGGGTTGGTGAAAAATCTAGAGAAATTGAACGTATAAGATATAAATTATGGAGGGCTGTTCCACATTGTGTCCTGTGGTGTATTTAGCGTGAACAGAACTCAAGATGCTTTGAAGGGAAGGAACAGTCTATTTCGGAACTTAAATCTCTCTTTTTTCACATCTTGTTGGAGTGGAGTTCATCCTTTAATCTTTTTCCTTGTTCTAATTTTTTAGAAATGCTTGATCATTGTAATTTAAGTGTTTGATGTTCTGTTTTCATGTACACCCCTGGTGTACCTGGATTTTTTGTTTAATACAATTCCGTTATTTATCAAATTAAAAAAAAAATGGAAAAAAGTTGTTTAGATTAGGAGAATAGGGGATGGAACTATGTTAACAAAATTGTTTAATGAGGAGACACATAACATAGTTAGCGTGTACCTAAGAAGCAAGTACACTTCAAACAGCCAGTGTGTCTTTGTCCAACACGTGTCTGTGTCAAACATGCTGAGAACACTCCTACATGCATGTCCTCATTGTGTTGAGAGGAAAAAAAAAAATTTAATTTAAAATTTTTCTTCTTTTTTTATGATAAGTAATTTTTTAAAAATTCTTTGATTTTATATATGTTATTAAAGATTTTGATAGTTGTTATTTATTTTTAAAACTTCCAATAAATATATAACATGCCTATAAATAAATAAAATATACCTAAAAATATATAAAAATTAATTGTCATATCCCCAACATGTCGTGTTCTACATTTTCAAGAATTTTCATGTTGCTCTGCCCTGTGTCATGTCGTGTTTGTGTTCACATTTCTTATGTGCGTACACTCCTTAAATAGGATTGAGGGAATCCATTAAGTAAAAATGTAAGGAGGGACATAGATGAATTGATTCAAGGGTACAATATGGGAAAATATTTTTATTAGAGGAGACCTAAATGGTCACGTTGGAAAAGTTAGTGGAGGTTTTTTAAAAGTTCATGTAGGGTAGGGATATAGAATAACTGATGATTTAGGAAATGCAACTCTAGACTTTGTAACAACATATGATTGGATGTTAACAAACACTTGGTTCAAGAAGAGGGACTCACATTAATTACCTCCACAAGTGGGACAAGTGGTACAAACATTAGTCAAATAGATTTCATCCCTACTCGAAAAGTTGATAGTAGGAGAGAGTGTATGCGTTGGTGGTACTAGATCTTTGGATTAGAAGATGAAAAAAAGAAGAAGAGATATTAGAAAGAGAAACCCAAGAGTTTGGTAGTGGGGTTTGAAGGGAGAGAAACAAGATGTATTTAAAGATAAACTGGTCAAAGAAAGCATGTGGGATTTAGACAAAGACAACGTTAAAATGTGGAATGAAATGGCCAGTTGTATCAAAAGAGTGGCTAAAAAAGTAATTGGAGAATCTAAAGGATGTACCCGTCCCGACTAAGAAGACCTGTTGGTGGAATATGCAGGTTCAAGCAGCAATTAGATCAAACAAAGATAGCTATAGAAACTTACCTAGATGTAGAGACAATGTGACTTATGAAAATTATAAAGTGGCAAAGAGGAAAGCAAAAAAGGCTATCTAAGAGGTTAAATTTAAGGCTGGTGATGAATTCTATAGCAAGTTAGGAATGTAGGATGGAGAAAATAATATTTATAAACTTGCTTAGATAAAGGAAATGAAAACAAGAGAATTGAATAGTGTCAAGTGCATTCTTTTTATATGTAGTTGAAGAATTTATAAAAGAGAGAAAAAGGCGGTGCTCCACATGTACATAGGAAGTGTAGTAGGGAAGCTAAAACATCATCCAAAGTTTCATATATCTAGAAAATCTTCCAAATTAGGAAAAGAAAGACAACTCAAACCAACCATCCAATGATACATAGGTTGTAAAAAAGTCAGTTTTATCTCCAAAGGTGAACGTTCAATCCCTTCAAATGTATGTTGGTTGCATATAGTCCACATGATGTAGATTATAGAATTGCCCACCCAAAAGTTAGTATCATGATGTCTACCAAGAACGCCCTTCCCCATTTTTGTATATATATAAATAATAAGCTTTATTGAACAAAATGGAATGCACCAAGTACCCAGGTGACAAGACTTACGGTAGATTAAACTACAGCTAAGTTCTAAAATTACAATGATCAATAAAATCTAATAAATTAGATACAGAAGATATTCCTGACATTGCCATCCATTCAAACAAGATTCTGTAAAACTAGCAGCTTTGGGTCTAAAATAGTTTGTTCACACCCCTCAAAAGTTCTACCGTTTCTTTCTCACCAAAGACACCACATCAAGCAATGAGGGATGGCCTTCCAAATTGCACTAATCCGATGTCTTCCAAATTGAATTTGCCATCAACCTAGTAACTCTATAACCCTTCTACCAATCAACCATTGAAACCCAAAGGGAAAAAACCATATCCCACAGCTCTCTGGAAAAAAGACAATGAAGAAGCAATTGATCAAGTGTCTCCTCATCTTCCTTGCACATACAACACCAACTCACCCAAAATAAAATCTTTTTTCCTTAGGTTACTTGCAGTTAAGGTTTTACCCAAAGAAGCAGTCCAAGGAAAAAAAAAAAGAAAAATTAACCCTGGTTGGAACTTTAGACTTCTAAATGCTTTTCCAGACCATGTTTCCAAGTTCCAATAGAGGCTAAGGCTCTGTAATAAGATCTCACCTCAAATCCTCTATAACCAATGACTTACAACATATCTTATCCTCCCATGACCACGCATAGCTACTGAATAGACTAAATCCAAGACAGTAAAAATGAACTCCAACTCCTAGTCTTGTACCCTTCTTAAAAAAAATTTGACAGCCAATGAACTGAATCATTTTGAAGTTGCATATGGTCTGCAACTGAAGCTTCCTTATCTAATGCAATGTGAAAAAACTTAGGCATAACCCCTTTTCTAACAAGCTAGCAAATCCTAAATCCTCTTAGGATTAACCCAATGGAATCCAAACAAGCAAAACATCAATGACCATAGGTTATAAGCAAAGTCACAATGAAGAAACAAGTAACCTATAAACTCCCCACTTCTCTTACACATGCAACACCACTCTACAATAGAAATATTTGGGTAGCACCTATTGATGAAAAAATGAAAAAATCCCTTGGGTACTTCCACTTAAAGACAGGGTAGCTCCTATTGATGAAAAGATGAGAGAAATTAATGCATGGGTAAGAAAGAGTGAGTTGATCCAAGTTGGGGGAATTAAAAAAGGTCGAGGAAGATCCAAAATAACATTAGTGGAAGTCCTAAAAAAAGGACTTATCAATTAAAGAAGTAATGGAGGATATGACTTTAGATCGAATAGAATGGAGAAACATAATACATGTGGCCAACCCTAACTAATCTGGCAGGGATCCATAGCCGACCCCAAAAATTTGGGATTAAGGTTTATTGTTGTTGTATTTCTTATAAGTTTAAGCTTTTGGGAGTTGGGACAATTGGTTGACTATCACAATTCATATCTCATATTACAATATCATGCAGGTTTTAAGATAAACAAGCCCACTCCCGACTAACTAGTGGCATGAAAAGTGGTTGAGAGAGAGAGAGAGAGAGAACGCGTAGGAAGGGGAGAGAATTTTATTTATTTATTTTTAGCATGATTGTTGTGAAGATTCAAACACAAAATCATGCAATTCAGGGAGATATATCAGCCAATGGCCATGCATACTAAAAATGATATATCTTTACCTAACAAGAACAATAGTTGTAAAGGTTATTTATCAAGATGAACTAAGGAAAAGGCATACCTCATAAACCCCAGGGTTCATCAACAGAAGGTCCCGACTTCCAGAGATCAACTGCCAAACGAGACCACGTAAACAATCAGGAATTCCTTTCCTTATACGCCTTTTAACAACATGAGGTTTTCTCTTGACATAATGCTTCCAATCACTACCACCAACCCCAATCATTTTCCTCCATTTTCTAATCCTTCTTTCCTCCCTATAAGAAAATCAATATCCTTGTAAATGAGCAAGACCAACGTATATCAAAGTCAGACAATCTTAACTGGCTAGTCAAACTTAATCCTTCAGCATAAAAGTTTGTACATGATTAATAAAAGAAAAGCATACCTCTCATTTTCATTAGCTGACCTTCCTTTGGCTAAACCATCAGGAGAGTTATTAAGTTCTGGCTTTATAAACCCAAATCTGTCCAACAGTGCTGGTGGAGGAACTGGACCACGCTCATTGTCATCTATTCTTTTCTTTTCCATTCCCCTATCTCACAAAAGCTCTTGCACACCAAAAGGCGAACGATTGACCCATTGACCAATCTTGGATCAGACCCTCAAGTGAAATCTGAAAGAGCTAAAAGATAAAAGAAAATTAATGTTTTTAATCACAAAGGGACCGCAATTATTAAGAAACAAACCATACCCATTTTCAAAGGAGACAAAAAAAACCCTCAATTTCTATTTCATAGAACATCCAATCAGTGAAAACATCTTTTAATTATAAAGGTGCAAAACTTGGCCGTTAAAAAAAAAAAATCGAACTAGTAGAATTGATACAGGAACCTATATGATGACTGATGACTTCTACAAGTCAATGAAAATGATGAGACACTACAGCTGTAAAAAATGATAACCACAATAACAAGATGCTAAAGTACAAAACCAGTGACAGAAATCAGTGTGCAGAACAGCTAATTACAACTAGAAAACTATTATTCTACTATCATCGAATCACTGTGGCCAACAAGGGAAGTAATTTCTAAGAATTAATAGGTAGAATGAGTAAATACTAAACACTAACATCCATCAATGAAGATGCTTAGATCATGCTACTAGAAGACAACATAATGAACATTACACACAAGAGAATCACAATGAAACATTGTTTCTGGCTTATCCTTAGCATGTAAAACAAACAAAATTTAATAATATGCAAATTAACTGCAAGCATTCATCCAAAAAAGCTGAACTAAAATAAAATAAAATGAAAAAAAAAAATTGCTACAATCCCAAATACCCAAAGATTAAACTATGTAAATCCCAAATTAATCGCAAGAGAGAAGGATCGTGGGAGTGATATTTGAAAAATAAAGAAGAGAAAAGTAAAACCCACGAATCTTTTGAATCAATATCAAATGGGTCAATTCCAAAATACTGATATTTGATAGGGAATCCAAAAAAAAAAAAAAAAAAATCAAAGGCCAATATAAGAGCTGAGAAAACCAACCTGGGTTTTGGAGATTTCTGAGTTAAGAAATGATGATGAGCTTCTTTTGCTCCCTCTGATGTATATAACTGAGGAGAAGAAAGAATGTACTGTAATGAAACCAATTAGCTACTTCTTATCAAAAAAAAATAGCTAGCAATAATCTCATACAAAATGGTGGGTTTCGATTTTTGTTGCATGTAATAACCAAGAGGAGTTGTACGCGTGTCTTGCTGTCACTAATCTGCTCGATAAATTGAAAATGACGGAAATGATTTTTTTTTTCTTTTTTCTTTTTCCTTCTCTGTTTTGGGCTTTTGGGTGTATGAAATTGCGACAAATCGTTAACGGTTTTGACTTTTGCCAAAGTAGAGAGTGGTTTGTCAGTGCTACGTCCCTAGTGTCTGCTGCAGAGATAACCATCCTCGCTCCACTTTTTTTGTTTTTTAAGAAATGTTTATATAAGTGTATCGGCTTAGAAAACTCTTTTTTGAAATAAAGAAAGAAAGAGAGGTCCAATTATTAAAATTTTCTTAAAATAATCTATTATTAAATATTATAATAATAAGTAAACTGTACTTTTTTTTTTTAAAGTCTCGTTTGTAGAGATAGGGATAAATTTTTTTTTTAATTATTAGTGATAAATAAAAAATTAATGTCATAACGGGTTCAAATGAGAAAATTTTTTAACTCAACTGTTGAAATATATATATATATATATATATGTTGTCAATATTTGGTTTTTTATGAATAGCATTGCTCTTGTTTGTATTGTGCACAAAAAATTAGTTTTATATATATATATATATTTATTGTCATCCATATCAAAAAAGTGTGAAAGGAGAAGCTCCAAGTCTCAAACATTTTGTTTAAAACTAATATTTTCTTTTTTCCTTTTTGGGTCAACTATGGAAATTGCATTAAACTAAGAATTAATCAGACTGTTACATAGCAAGTTAGCTCAAACAGAAGCTATAATGCTTTCCACCACAAGCGGTGGATTCAAAAGTACAACAAAAGAGGATAAACTACTTGCACCCAATTTGGCCAACGAATCAGCACATTGATTGGCTTCCCTATAGACATGAGTTATCTGTTTGTTAGATATCTCTCTCACTAGGTTCCTACAATCAGTTAACAATGGTTTAATTGACAGGTTGGTAGTAGTATTGTTCATAAGCAAGACTACGCTTAAGGCATCTAATTCAATAATGAAATTGTTCAGTCCCATTTCCTTGGCCAAGAGCATGTCATCTCTTGAAGCCCACAGCTCTCCCATGCAGCTGTTGGTGCATCCAAGAGGCCTAGCATAACCTTTCAGCCATTGTCCTTCATGATTCTTGATCACACCTCCTCCTCCTGCCCTTCCAGGATTTCCAAGGGTTGAACCGTCATAATTAATCTTTGCCCAGCCCTCTGGTGGCTTCTCCCAACCCACTGCAACTAGAACTAATATTTTCAATTCTATTTCAATAATTTGTCCATTGAAATGAAATAAATGAAATAAATGAAATATTTAGTATTGGTTTATTTTAGCTTATTATTTTGGGATTACTGCTAATTATATATAGAACTCAAATAACTAGACTTTTTTTTTTTTTTATAGAAGGAAAATAAATAGACTTAATGTAGCTCTATCATATCATTTAAGAACAAGTCATTGTTGAGTTAGTTAATGGAAAAAGGAAAAAAGAAAACGAGGTAAAAATAATAAATAATAAATAAAGTTTTTGTTTCTGGTTGAAATCATCATATCGGCCAGAATTTAGTAAAATAGACAAGAATGGGACAAAATTTAGGTAGAGGTAGAATAAGGGGGTGGTGATTCGTCATTCGTACCTGTTTACTAACCAAAATGGAATTTCTAGTCATTCTAGCAAAAATAGAACGAAACTACGCTATGCTTAAAATAGCTTTTACATTAGAATCAACTAGTATGTAACCTATGCTACCGCATGAGAATGGATATATTATTAATCATGAGTTTATTCATGTTTAAAAGGCTTAGTTAAGTCTAAATTCATATTATTAACATAAAATTTTATTAACAAAAATTAGCAGTATATATATATATATATGTATGTATAAAACAAAGCGAGTTGAACCACAATAGTTCCACCAAAGAAAGGGTAGCAAAAATAGAAAAAAAGATAAACTTTGATCAAATTATAGATTGATATAATATATAAGTTATAGTCGCAGTCAAGCGTATATTGAAAGGGTAATTAAAGAGTAATTAAGCCCATACAATTAATTGGTTTTTAAGTAAATAAAACTTTAGAGACATTTGGCACAGCAATCAAACTTAAGTGAAAAAATGTTCAAAAGTAACACAACTATAAGCCAAAATAGAGTAATATGAAACTAATTTGGCAACCATGAAGCTACCAAGAGAGAGGTGTTTGCCATAAAGGGGACTAATTAATAGGTTTAAGAATTCACAAGGTCGACATTGGATATTCTTCCCATGTGCTAAATATTGTTTTCAATAAGGTCACACTAAATGGGTTGAAAGCCATCTTCGTGCAAGATTGATATTTGTAAGAGAAGTCAATCATCAAGCAAAGACCAAAGGATTTCAAAAAATGTTAATATTGACTCAATGTATGCACATACACACAAACCCATCACTAAATCAATTAAGAGAATCAAAACTAAGTGAAAATATTACACAAAAAGATGAACCTTAGTGATGATGTTTATCCAAAAGATCCATTCACACTTTTGAATCTTCAATCTCTATTGGTGATTAAAATTTTCGTAGGTTAAAAAATTTAAAATTAAAAAAAAAAAAAAAGAACCCTCAGAGTTGTACTCATTTTGTAGTTTTACGATAGGTCATTTTGTAACATGATGGACATTTGTGTGAAGAAAAAACCTTTGAAGTTGCGTGGCTAATAAAAGAAATTCTCTCCAATCTCTTTTTATAGAGAGATGGATTTGTGCGTGTTTTTATACATCCTTCATAGTTGAATTATCACGAATCAAGTCCAATGGATTTAGATTGGTATTATCGATTCCCAAAGCATGAGTGTTTAATGTGTTATTTATTTCATTTCATCTCATTACCAAGTCCAATGAATTTTAATTGGAATTCAATTTTTCCAAGTGGTGCATCTCTTGCAATATTCTTTCATTTTTTATTTTTAATTAACTTTTTGAAATTTATTTTCAATTCCCATGGCCACTTTCCATATTCGGCTTCCTGTTATAGTTCCCTAGGCACTTTGAAGTTTGAACTAAGAGAACAATGAACCTACGTAAAAATAAATAAAAACAATGAATTAGAGTAATGGTTCTCTCGAAAACAACCCCAAATTATATTATATTCTGCTGATTTTTTTCTTTGTACACGTGTATAGTAAAATTAGACTCCAATTTCAGATTCTAATTGAACAATTGGAATGACACATGACACAAAATTGAAACTCTAATTTGGAATTCTATTTAAATTTCTCTCTACTTCACCTATTATTATATATATATATAGATTTGGAATATGAGAAATTAGGTTGAACACAATGATTCACAGATCAACATTACTATAGCCATCATCAAATTAGTAGAACATAGGGCTGCCAAATTCATTGATTGAATTAATATGGATGATATACAACTAATGAGTAATGAGAGGATCATAAAATGGAAAAAAGCTAAGAACCAGATCAATTAAACTGAATGTGGATGCAACTTTGTTTTAACATTATATGGCAGTGGTAGCTAGAAATGATCAAGGTAAGATTATAAATGTGTTTAGGGTGTGTTTGGATTAAGGGGGGAGTGAAGGGAAGTAGAATAAAATTAAAAATAGGCTAATTTTGAGTTAATTCTACTCTACTCTCTCTCCATCCTCTGCAATCCAAACAGACCATTAGACAAAACGGGTACAAATTGAGGAGACTTTGTTGCTAGAGTCATATTCAATTTTGTATTTATGTTAATGTGCATTTTAAAGATTGTGGTTACAATTTCAGATTTAAAAAAAAAAAAAAAAAAAAAAAAAAAAAAAAAAAAAAAATCATTAGACAAAACGGGTACAAATTGAGGAGACTTTGTTGCTAGAGTCATATTCAATTTTGTATTTATGTTAATGTGCATTTTAAAGATTGTGGTTACAATTTCAGATTAAAAAAAAAAAACCAGATTTGCATCATTGGGAATTTTAGCATTTTTTTTCTTTTTTCTTTTTTTTCTTTTTTTTTCTTGTACATGCCTGCATTCACACTTAAGTTGTGCTTATTTTCTGCAATTGTAATAAAGTCTTGTTTGCTTTTGACTTCATCATTTCACCTCCAGAAAATAAAAAAGTCACCAATTGCAGACAATAATTCTGAAGTTTGCTTTTAAAATAATTTCTTACAAAATTATGAATTTGACTAAAAATGATGAAAGAAAATGAAAATGTAATTTATTTTAGTTTATAGATACTGAAGAGTTTAAGTTAAGACATTATGAATTTTCACTTAAATTGGAATTTAAAAAAAAAAAAAAAAAATCATAGTTGTTATTTCTACGTCAAAAAGTAATTTATACCAATTATAATCTAGTGAATCTCATTTTATTCCAATAAAAAAAGAAATCACCCTCCAATCTTGATCACTTGCGCACATGCCAAGTGCATCACATAAGTGTCACATGTCTAAGTGCATGTTCTAAAGTCACATGTATTGATCTTATCATTTTACAAGGATCCTTGTCTTGTTAAATCCTTCTTTTAAACATACACATTCGAGCTTCAGATGGCAGCTGTAAAGCATAGAGTTCCCTGCACTGTATTTCTTGCATTTGTCCCTGCCTTTATGCAGTGAAAGAAAGCTGGCAATTGTAAGCATGTCAAGGATGCTTGTGACAATCTCTACATGTCCATTTATGGGTAAAGAAATAATACAAGAGCTTTTACTTTCAGAAACAATAGTATTGGGTTTTGACCAAGATTCACACCCTCTTATATTCAAAATTTGGCTACTGAGCCGCGGATATGTTAAGATGAAGTAGAAGCGCTTGAGAAGAACGGTTTGAGCCTTGAGGCTATTTCCACATACTTGAAGAAAACCATGACTTGATTCAGTTGTTTTTTGGGGTGTGTGTAAAACAACTTGTGCGCAACAAGTTTAACATTTCCCACAAACGCTCATCATCTAGGACAAGTTAAAGATAGCATTGGTAATTAAATGGAGGCTACTTGAAGGCCTTACATTTATTGTAAGTCTATATATATAATGTGAGGGAGTGTTTGGTGGGAGCTCTAGTGAACAAGTAGCCAAGTAGGAGATATAGGTGTTACTACTGCTCATTTGGAATTTCAATTAGAACTGCCACATTGTAGGCGGGGATGACGGGACGTTGTAATTAGGGCGAGGCTGCCTGCTTGTGATATCTAGTATTGACTATTGAATGTAAAAACAGAACGAGAGATAACCAATCCAATGCTAACATTAGTAATGAATGCAAAACAAAAAGAGTCTGAATATAACCATTACTAGTACTAGATTAAAGTTTTAAACTACAAGATATAAAATTATCACATAATACCATGGTTGCAAAGTGCAAACTCAAAGCACAAGCAAAGCACGCAGCACACAGTAGTTAAGCGGCATCCTGCATAGGAGAAGAAGGAAAGAGAGTCGGCCACCATGGGAGCACAGATGTGATAACTTTAAAATCATCGCCAACATTACTGGGGACTGGAACATCATATATCACTTGTAGGGTTTTTTCCCGCATGTTGCATAATACAACGAACTTTGTTTTAATCAATAAATACAAAATATCTCCATCATTTGGATGAAAAGCTAACACCGCCTCAACACAAAATCTCTCGCTAAAATATTGTGCAAGGCAAGTAGATTTTTTGAGAGTCATTTGGTCGAAATACACCTCGTGCTCCAAGCACCATGTACCTCCTTTTCCTTCCTTAACAAAATCTTTGAGCTCCCAAATGCGTAAAAAGGAATGCTCATTCTTTAAGATTAACAAAATATTTTATGAGTTAACTAGAAATCTAGAACCCACTACGACAATTTTAGTTTCATAATTGTTTGAGTAAATTATACATTTGGTCCAAAAATTTTGGGTAAATTTAATATGGGTCCTTTAATTTTTTAAAAAGTTTGGATTTTGTCACTAGAATTTCAAAAATAGAGTGAACTCTACTCTTTTTGGCAGTTGTTTCATTCTGAGCTTCATGCGGAAGAAACACAATTGGCAGAAAACTTTTATGTTCCAAACAGGGCTTGCAGAGTTTATTTGCTATGCTATGTTTTTTTTTTTTTTTAATGTTTATTTAATAAATTTGCACTTTATTGTTTGGCAGAGCAATACCAATGCAAATGGCCACAACTATGGATGATCTTCCAGATGGGCTACAGGTGGAAATCCTTCATCGGCTGCCTCTGAAATCAGCGTTTCAATGCAAGTCAGTTAAAAAGCGTTGGTACTATCTAATCTCTACTTCTCATTTTGTTAGCTGCTTCGTTAGCCACCGTGAAAAAGTTGAAGTGAATCGACCCTTTACCTTCATTTACCGCAAGTTATGCAAGACACGTCTCTTCTTTGTAAGTTCCAATGAAATTGAATTCAAATGTTTCAAATCTCTTGCTTCTAAGAACATGATACAAGAACTAGTAGGTCAACACAATGAGAGTATTGATTTTAGTGTCCAAGCTTCATGTAATGAAATGCTCTTATGTTGCGCAAACAATGTGGATGTTGGCGATGATGGCGTGTCACATCCGATGAGCATTTACTATGTGATAAATCCAATTACTATGCAATGGCTCGCTCTCCCTCCTGTCCCTCAATGGGGAAGGCCTTTGGTTGGCTTCATTTGCTTCTATGACAATGACAGCAACAGTTAGCTATAGGGTGGTGCGCATTCTTCCAATGAACAATGACAAAATGGAAATCAAGGTAGATATGTTTTCATCAGACAGTGGTGAATGGAACAAGTCATTGGAGGTGTGTCCGCAAGTATTTGACTGGAATTTGTTTGCCTTAGCTGGTGTTGCTTATAATGGTTTGCTTTTCTGGTATGGGAAGACTTCTCATAATAAACAACTTGTTGGGTGTGATCCATATAATTTTCGTTTCTTTGAGCTGCCCATACAAATGGAACACCCAATTAAATGCCTTGGAGTGTGTCGCGGATCCTTAAGGATATGTGAGATGCCATCGAATGAGCATTCCTTTTTACGCATTTGGGAGCTCAAAGATTTTGTTAAGGAAGGAAAAGGAGGTACATGGTGCTTGGAGCACGAGGTGTATTTCGACCAAATGACTCTCAAAAAATCTACTTGCCTTGCACAATATTTTAGCGAGAGATTTTGTGTTGAGGCGGTGTTAGCTTTTCATCCAAATGATGGAGATATTTTGTATTTATTGATTAAAACAAAGTTCGTTGTATTATGCAACATGCGGGAAAAAACCCTACAAGTGATATATGATGTTCCAGTCCCCAGTAATGTTGGCGATGATTTTAAAATTATCACATCTGTGCTCCCATGGTGGCCGACTCTCTTTCCTTCTTCTCCTATGCAGGATGCCGCTTAACTACTGTGTGCTGCGTGCTTTGCTTGTGCTTTGAGTTTGCACTTTGCAACCATGGTATTATGTGATAATTTTATATCTTGTAGTTTAAAACTTTAATCTAGTACTAGTAATGGTTATATTCAGACTCTTTTTGTTTTGCATTCATTACTAATGTTAGCATTGGATTGGTTATCTCTCGTTCTGTTTTTACATTCAATAGTCAATACTAGATATCACAAGCAGGCAGCCTCGCCCTAATTACAACGTCCCGTCATCCCCACCTACAATGTGGCAGTTCTAATTGAAATTCCAAATGAGCAGTAGTAACACCTATATCTCCTACTTGGCTACTTGTTCACTAGAGCTCCCACCAAACACTCCCTCACATTATATATATAGACTAACAATAAATGTAAGGCCTTCAAGTAGCCTCCATTTAATTACCAATGCTATCTTTAACTTGTCCTAGATGATGAGCGTTTGTGGGAAATGTTAAACTTGTTGCGCACAAGTTGTTTTACACACACCCCAAAAAACAACTGAATCAAGTCATGGTTTTCTTCAAGTATGTGGAAATAGCCTCAAGGCTCAAACCATTCTTCTCAAGCGCTTCTACTTCATCTTAACATATCCGCGGCTCAGTAGCCAAATTTTGAATATAAAAGGGTGTGAATCTTGGTCAAAACCCAATACTATTGTTTCTGAAAGTAAAAGCTCTTGTATTATTTCTTTACCCATAAATGGACATGTAGAGATTGTCACAAGCATCCTTGACATGCTTACAATTGCCAGCTTTCTTTCACTGCATAAAGGCAGCGACAAATACAAGAAATACAGTGCAGGGAACTCTATGCTTTACAGCTGCCATCTGAAGCTCGAATGTGTATGTTTAAAAGAAGGATTTAACAAGACAAGGATCCTTGTAAAATGATAAGATCAATACATGTGACTTTAGAACATGCACTTAGACATGTGACACTTATGTGATGCACTTGGCATGTGCGCAAGTGATCAAGATTGGAGGGTGATTTCTTTTTTTATTGGAATAAAATGAGATTCACTAGATTATAATTGGTATAAATTACTTTTTGACGTAGAAATAACAACTATGAATTTTTTTTTTTT
>NW_027069558.1:52386-120643 GCF_002906115.3 Quercus suber | reverse complement strand
ATAAAGAGTTTTTTTTTTTTTTTTTTTTTTTTTTTTTTTTTCATCCTTGATTTTTCTAGAAGTGGGATACTTTAAAGTTGTATTTATTTCATGAAAAAATAAGGAAGAGAAAAATAATTTTGCAAAATCTTGATCTAATGACTTTTTTTTTTTCTTAAGGAACTTCTTTGTGGCTATGGAAAATTTTTTTCGGCAAAGTAATAAACTAAAGTAAAATATTTTTGTAAATTTAATATAAAAAAATACATATGTACTAGTTTTTGCTTCTTCTTTTTGGTTATTTAATAAATTTTCTCTTTATTGTTTGGCTCCAAGCATGTTTTAAGCCCCATGCTTCAACTCTCAATAAAATGTGATATGTGTTCCTATCATATGTAATTCACATGACTCATGATTGGTTAGATTATATATGGTTAAGTGAGTCATATTTATTGCACATAACAAGAACACATGTCATCTTTCTATTGGGAGTTAAAGCCTAAGAAAACTTTGTCTTGTTCCTTTACCTTACTTTCCCCCTACTTCATTGAGTAATAGAAGCAATGTTTTAAATTCCATTTCTGGTGCTTAATTCGCAATCCGGTGCACTTACCCCATTGTTCTGTTTCAGTCTAAATTTCAAGCTATTCTAGTGTTTCGGACGAATTTAGGACTATATTGGATTTTTTTAAATATTTAATCCCAAATGTGTCATTTGACTCATTCTATTCCAACATCAATTTTGTGTTGGTTAATTAGATATAATGAAATATGAAGTTGTATATATATGTGTGTGTGTATGCATAGATATCCAATACGTAATTTCGAAACGGTGCACTAAAACATACCAGTATTGGAATATTCTGTTCTAGTTGTCAATCCGGAATGGTCTCCCAAATGTAATTCAAAACCTTGATTGGAAGAGACTTCTCTTTGTAAGTTATTATGACCCAAATTCAAATCTTTCAAATCTCTCGCTTCTATGAATATGATTCAAGAACCAATAGAAAAGTAGATCAACACAATATGAGTATTGATTTCAATGTTCAAGTTTTTTGTAATGAAATGCTACTCAAACAATGTGGGTGATGGTGATGATGGTGTTGTCGTTTTTTTCTGAACTCGATGGTGTGAGCTTATGATTATCAACGTGGCTTCCAGCGAGGTGATTGAGCTCCATGGCCTTGTCAACTTTGTGTTTATGTCATTAGACAGAAGCATTGCTCACTCCAATATGTGTTCTGGTAGATCTTTTACCTCGAGATATTTTTCCACCAAGTTCTGTGAGTTCGTCACCCTTATGATTTTCGTCATTGGAAGGAGGAGGGTTCTAGATTTGACTTGCCTTGGAATCTTGGATTGAATTGAAGTTGGCAACAACACTGACTTAATGGGTCACCTTTTATGGTGACGGACTGACAGTGTCACGACGGAGAGTAGGGAAAGTATGAGGCAAAGAAGAGGATAATGCAATGAAAAATAAATTGGGTTTGACGTTGATTTTTTCCTTTTAACCATTATATCAACTAGCCGATATCCCACACAATGCGCAGAACATTTTGATAAGTTTTGTAAAAAATTATTTATGATTTATTGATTTCATGAATACTACTATATATTGTTAGTAGTTAATCTATGAAGTTTTCTAATAAAACTAAATTCAAACTAAATACATTTGAAAAAATTCCTCTAATTCATGCAACTAACAAATATCACCAAATCACTTTCACATTGTCATGTACGAAGCTGGTGGCTTCTAGGTGTCTTTTCTTGTATGATTTATGCTTTATATATAGATTCTATAGTGTTAATTTCTAGATTTCTTATGCCACTAAAGTCTCTATCTCCACTATATCAACACCTAAAATTTTTATGTCAGTGAAAGTAGCTTTTCTTTAGTTTCGGAATAGATATGAGAGATAAAATTAAGGCCCGTTAATATTTTAATTGAAGAAAAGTTTGATATTCTAAGATCGTAATTATAATAGAAAGAAAATTGAAAGAATGATATCTTAATCAATTAGCTATAAAAACCGCAAGAATTTCATGATACAACATAAGAAACAATAATGCCATAGTGATGCAATAATATCACAATTTAACTTCCAAATTTTAATTGAACTAAAAGCAGCTGAGACATCAAATATACTACAAACCCTTACCAAGTATATGCATCATACGAAAAACCAAAAATCTAAATTGACACATAATATGAAAAAACTAGCCTAAGCACATTACAATGCTACATCATCAGTAAAAATGAATACATAAAATCTAAACAAAATATTAAAGACAAACATAATATTTTGAAAGTTAACATATCTCTCAAAAAGGGAACCAAAGATATTGTGAGAGAAATTATGGAAGTTTAATTTTTAAGTCCAAAAGAAATTGGGATTAATATTGGACAAATGTGGAGACAAATAATCATATTACCCAATTCATTGAATCTATCTCATGCAATTATGTATTGAAGTTAGTCTTATGCAGAAAATTGAAGAGTTTTCTTAATTCCTACCTTTCCCATGACTTTTTAGATCCATCTGTATGTATCCAAAGCATTTAAAGTTATAAATGTATACAAATTTTATTAATACATTGAAATAAATGCATATAACATTACTTAATAATTTGACATAAATGCTAAATTTAGATGAGGTGAAAGCCCAAATGAAAATAATGTCATACAATGCGCCACTTGGCAAGACTTTATGTATTCCCACATGAAGTCTTTGCTTTTATATATAACTAGCTTGTAATCCTATACATATATATGGATACACTTAAAGATATATAATAAGATGCATAATATAATTCCTATATATATAATTTACATATTATTGATAGTTATTTTTATATTTTGTTAACTCTTTAAAATTTTTTTGTAAGGATATTATTAAGTATAAAATGTAAATTGTCTATATTATTATTATTATTTTAATTGTAGGGACTCAGATTTAGAAAAGTTCCCCCAACAATACATTTTTAGAGAGTGGACCGAAGGTTTAGGCCCTAACAGACTAGCAACGGAATACAAATCGCTCCTTTTTCATTAAAGGGGGGGTGAGCCCAGTTTACAACTGAGGGTGGCTCCTCGGCACCCGTCCGAGGAGACCCCTCTCCTTGAAACTAACACTACCTCTCAGTTCTCTATCTCCCTTCAATCCTCAAAAAGTCCCCCCTAAGCCCTTCTCTGGCCTTTTTTTCAATTTCAGCCCCCAAAGGAAGTCCCCCTCATTCTCTTGCTCGCCTTTCTTATATCCTTCTTCTTTTTCCTCTCTTCTCCTTCCTTCTGTTAATCATCCATTGACCTCCGCTCTGACCCTCTGTCCCATTAGAGGTCTTATCCGTACTCAAGTGGCTCACCATGATCAATGTTGCCCTGTCAAGGGGTTACATTCCCATTAATGCGGCCAGGGGGTTAGGTGAGCGCATTCAATGCGGAGGTAACTGCTCACCTAAGGCTTGCTCCTTCGCCGTGCTCCTGTCGCTGACACATGACACTGGGTCCTCTCCTCCTCGGACGTTCAAGGAGTCCTTTGGGGTGGTCCTCGTGTTCTTCCGCGGTCTCGAACGCCAGAGGACAGGGTCATCCTCGGATATTCTCATCAGAGGTTAGTCTTCGCGCTTTCATCCTCGGACCCATCTAGCATCCTCAGCGTTGGCCATTTGGGCTTGGTTTGGAGTGGGCCAAGGCTACCCGATTTTCTGGCCCCACAATAGCCCCTCAAAATCTTGTTGCACGCATCCTCGGGCGGGGAGAAGGATTTTGACATCCTCGGCCTTGCCCCCCATCAGCACTGAGGTCCATTCATCTGCCCAAGGCACGTCGCTGACGTTTCGGAGCGCGTAACGTGCCCATCATTAAATTCAGGCAGCTTTGTGCTCCCCACGTCTAATGGGGCGTTACCAATCCAACGGTGGAGGTTTGTCTCGCATTTATGGGCGGGAAAACCTGCATGGCTCTTCGATTTGGGGTATAAATACCCATATGAACCGCTTCTCCCTGTTCCTCATTTATAATCAAGAATTGTCGTGCGTCCTTCCTGAGTTCAGCTACACTCTCACTTACATCTCCAGCACAAAAAGCCTGTCCGAGGGGCTCCTCCTCTATTCAGTAAGTCGCTCTATCCCTTTCTGAGCTCTCTTTCTCTTTACCCTTTCCTTTCCTTCACCTGTTCTTTCTTAGTTCCTTTAGGTGTCAACTGGGATGGGTAGGTTTAAGAAATACGTTGATACTGAGGAGGCGATGGAGAAATTCATCGCCGACTACAGAATTCTCGGCAATGTAGGTCTGAGATATTCTAAGGACGGGGGTTGGCGCCTACACAGACAGGAGGGTGAGGTGGTAATTCCTATTGTCACCTTCTTTGAAGGGGGGATGACGATCCCCATGGGGCCGGTGATGAGGGACTACCTCACGCACTTTCGGTTGGCCCCTACCCAGTGTGGGATAAACGTCTTTAGGATTCTGGGCTGTGTGGACGCCCTAAATGAGAAGATGGGGCTAAGGTTGACCCACCATGACGTGAACTGGTGCTACAACCTTCAGCTCCTTAAGGGCAAGTCTTATTACCTGAAGGCGAGGGACGACAGGGTGCGGCTCATTTAGTGCCTTCCTGAGTCCAGCAAGGGGCTCAACGAGGATTTTCTCATCGTGTTAGGGGAGTGGCACGACGGCCTTCACTGCTCAACAACAGAGGGAATACCAGGTGGGGTAGTGGGAAATAGGAGGGGTTTCAAGTTCTCGTCTTCTTTCTTCCCCCTTTCTTTTTTACTAACGCGGTGGTGCTTTCCGTTTGTAGACCCGCACGCTTTTGAGCGTCACTTTCATTTGGTCAACCGGGAAGATTTGCAGAAGGTGCTGAGGGCGTCGGTTTATATAAACGAGGACGACAATTAAGTTAGGGCCGCCCACATAATCTTGGGGTATAAACCTGCCCAGAAATCATTCCCGGTTCCAAAGCAGGTCATCCTAGCCAACGATCCTCGGCTTCAGAGGATTACTGTGACCGAGGACGGATTTCAGTTCCCCGAGGGGCCTTTCGAACCAGAAGTTGTCGCTGCAGCTGTCCCTTCTACTTCACAAGCATTCGCCGAGGCTGCCGAGGAGGACACTGAGCGGGAGGAGGACGTGTTCGACGTTTTTGCTTGGCTTGATCAGTCCGAGGACCCTCTCGGGGACTTGGGCGATCCTAATTTGACCGAAGCAGACCTCCTTGCTTTAGAAGCCCCTCCTCCGCCAACAATGGGTTACAAGAGGAAACCCACCACCAACTTGTTGGACCTGATTGAGGGCCAGCCGGGGAAGTCTCAACAGAAGCTTCCCCCTCCTCCTCTGAAGACTAGGTCGACTTCTGCTCAGCAGAAGCTCCCTCCACCTCCTTCCCAGACAAGCCCGCCCTCTGGGTCCGTGCCTATCGACCCCAAGAAGAAGAAAGATAAGGGCAAAAGGCCTGTGGAGGAAAAGACGGTGTCCTCGCAGGAGGAGGACAATACTCTGCGGCCGTCCAAGCAGCTTAAAATAGGCGACAAAAGTCAGGGCAGGCAGGTCGTCGACACCACCCCGTCCGAGGCTCAGGCCTGGCTCCTAGCTCCGATGCTCCATGGGGAGCCCTTGAGGGATAACGCCTCCCTCAGGGACTTCAATGAGGGCGAAGGACCGCGCGTGACCGATGCGCTAGAGAGGAGCCTGCTGCTCCCGGCGGACATGGCCGAGCTTAACTCTTTGACGAGCGAGCAGGTCTTCCTCAGCCTTAAGCGATATATGGGAATGGTAAGGGCTATAATTTCGACTCTCCTCCCATTCTCTTTCTTTTCACCCTTTTTCTTTTGTTAGGCTGATAGAGCATTGGTTGTTCTAGCAGGCTGTCCAGGCAATCTATAGGTTGGAGGGGGCGGCGAACGACCAGAGAAAGGCCCTCAACTAGGAGCGTGATTGGTGCATTCAGGCTACCCGGGCTCTGAAGAACTTCGAGGCCGACCTCGCCAAGGCCCGAGAGGACTTGAAGGCGATGACCAGGGCTCGGGATAGTGCAGAGTCTGGTCTTGCGGGTGCCCAAAACCAGGCCAAGGAGCAGACAAAGCGCCTAGGCGAGGTGGAGGAGCAGCTGCAGAGCGCGAGGGATCTGATCACAGATCTGCGGGCTAAGGTGATAACGGCCGAGGGGGCCTAGAGGGAGGCAGAATGGGCCAGAGACCAGGCTTGGCGGGCCAAGGACGAGGCAGATTATGGCAACGAGATGGCCTTGACTGCAAAGGAGGAGGCTGAAACCGCGGCCTACGCTGATGGGGTGGCTGCGGTAGAGGCCCTCTATAAAGCTCAAGTTTCGGGGGTGTGCAGGCGATACTGCTCCTAGGTCTGGGTTGAGGCCCTCAAACAAGCTAGGGTAGAGGCCATGTCCAACCTGTGGAAGGTGGAGAGCGTGTATTACCCCTCTACTATCCGCGAGGAGGTGCCCCAAGAGATTGTTGAGAAGGTGGGGGCTGCTGAGCTAAAGGAGCATCTGAGCGAGGAGGTGCCCCAAGAGATAGTGGAGGTCCCTTTCGATGCTCAGATTCCCACCACCGAGGAGGCAGCCGTTCTTGCCATGCCCTCGCAGGGCGTCCCCTTAGGCCAGGACTCAGAGGACCTAGAGGTTGCCCTTGTCCAGCCTGAGCAGAAGGAGTAGATTCCCCGGCGCCTTGGCTCGTCCTGCTTTTGCCGTTGGCTTGACCCTTGTCCATGCCTTTGTCATTTTACTTCATTTTGCTATTCTTCTCTCTTCTATTTTTATGTAAGGTGGCTCTTGCCGCACGACCTCTATGGACGCTTTTTTGTAATGGGGGTTTAATTTCCCTTTCTATTTATTTTAATTGCTTATTTGTTTACACGCTGCCTGCTTTCCCTCTTTTCTTTTGATCCACACGATTTTAGCTTGAATTATACGTTGGCCAATTGTGCCAGCAACAATGATAAGGGGAGAGAACGTATGCATGGGCAGCCCTGTTACGTCTCAAGGGTTAGGTGGGGCCTGATCCTTTCCTAACTTGGGATATTTTGTAGTTAGTCTCCCCGTAGGCCTGAGTCCGGGGACCATGCAATGCCTTGGTTCTATCTAGTACCCAGGTATAGTTGAGTGATTAGTTTCTCCATAGGCTTGAGTCCGAGGACCATGCAATGCCTTGGTTCTGTCTAACACTTTCATTCTTCTGTAAGTATCTAGTTTCCCCATAGGTTTGAGTCCGAGGACCATGCAATACCTTGGTTCTGTCTAGTACCCAGGTATAGTTGAGTGATTAGTTTCCCTATAGGCTTGAGTCCGAGGACCATGCAATGCCTTGGTTTTGTCTAACACCCAGGTATAGTGGAGTGATTAGTTTCCCCATAGGCTTGAGTCCAAGGACCATGCAATGCCTTGGTTCTGTCTAACACTTCCCTTCTTCTGTAAGTATCTAGTTTCCCCATAGGTTTGAGTCCGAGAACCATGCAATACCTTGGTTCTGTCTAACACTTCCCTTCTTCTGTAAGTATCTAGTTTCCCCATAGGTTTGAGTCCAAGGACCATGCAATACCTTGGTTTTGTCTAGTACCCAGGTATAGTTGAGTGATTAGTTTCCCCATAGGCTTGAGTTCGAGGACCATGCAATGCCTTGGTTCTGTCTAATACTTCCATTTTTCTGTAAGTATCTAGTTTCCCCATAGGTTTGAGTCCGAGGACCATGCAATACCTTGGTTCTGTCTAGTACCCAGGTATAGTTGAGTGATTAGTTTTCCCATAGACTTGGGTCCGAGGACCATGCAATGCCTTGGTTCTGTCTAGTACCCAGGTATAGTTGAGTGATTAGTTTCCCCATAGGCTTGAGTCCAAGAACCATGCAATGCCTTGGTTCTGTCTAACACTTCCCTTCTTTTGTAAGTAGGGGTTTGTCCTCGGGTCGGACTGTTAACTCCACAATGCTTTGGGCAGGGGTGGTTTGGACTATGATTTTACGTGTGGTGTTGACCTCGCCTTCAATTCAAGTCCCCGTCTTTTTCATTTACGAGGCGTCCCTTGGCCATTCGCGCTCCGCGCTTGACATTTCGATGCGCGAGACGCGCCTTCATTAATATCCTCGTGAATTGACATAAATCCAGCGGTCTACGGTTCCCTTGGGATTTGGTAGTTTCGTGATTAGCACTGCTGATAATTCTCCTTTCGAATTCTGTGCGGGTTAATTCCCACCAGTCTTCATCCCCTATATAGGGCTTTCCGGGGGGAAGGTTTCTCCACACTCCATGAACTTCCCCATGTAACTAGAAACACGTCCCTTCAATAACCCCGCCAGGATTGTGACCGGAGTTGGTAGGCATGGGGCAGCTTTGGGCGGGTGTGAGGACACTCGGGCCAAGAGCCGTTGTAGCCGCAGCCCCCACTGGGCTTCCGGCGCGGCAGAGTCTAGGCATAACAGTGATAGTACCTTGCACGGTGGCCAGGAGGGACGTCTCTGAAGTACCTAACGCTCCTCCCCAGGGAGCACCCCTGCCGGAGGAGATGCGTGAACTCATGTCATGGCTGGTGCCCGAGTGTTGCCGTCTCCAACGGCCAATGCTCGTGAGGATTGGAGAGAACCAAGGGAACATCATGGGGGAGGGATTCTCGGAGCACCTGCGTCTGCTCCTTTCTTTGTTCAAGCTCCGCCGTATCGGACAAGGAGTTGTTGGTGGCCTTGAAGCAGGCCAGCCTCAGCCCCCTTTCCTCTAGCTAGTTTTAGAACAGGCCTACCTGGGCCTCTGTTTGTAGAATTAGCTTGTAAAGATAGTTGTAAAACATGCCTGCCTGAGCCTCTGTTTGTATTTTGTACCTTTCTGTTTAATGAAATAATATCATGTTTCTTTTCTTTCTGTTGAATCTTCTACTTTTCTGCAGTTTCTCTCTTTTTTTTTTTTTTTGATGCGTCGCCACCGATTTTTGTAAAACGACCACTTAAGAACGATTACCCGTTGCGCCTGCCGGTGCACTAATCCTTCCCACAGACAGCGCCAATTGTAGGGACTCAGATTTAGAAAAGTTCCCCCAACAATACATTTTTAGAGAGTGGACCGAAGTTTAGGCCTTAACAGACTAGCGACGGAATACAAATCGCTCATTTTTCATTAAAGGGGGGTGAGCCTAGTTTACAATTGAGGTGGCTCCTCGGCACTCGTCGAGGAGACCCCTCTCCCTGAAACTAACACTACCTCTCAGTTCTCTATCTCCCTTCAATCCTCAAAAAGTCCCCTAAGCCCTTCTCTGGCCTTCTTTTCAATTTCAGCCCCCAAAGGAAGTCCCCCTCATTCTCTTGCTCGCCTTTCTTATATCCTTCTTCTTTTTCTTCTCTTCTCTTTCCTTCTGTTGATCATCCATTGGCCTCTGCTCTGACCCTCTGTCCTATCAGAGGTCTTATCTGTATTTAAGTGGCTCACTATGATCGATGTTGCCCTGCCAAGGGGTTACATCCCCATTAATGCGGCCAGGGGGTTAGGTGAGCGCATTCAATGCGGAGGTGACTGCTCACCTAAGGCTTGCTCCTTCGCCGTGCTCCTGTCGCCGACGCGTGGCACTGGGTCCTCTCCTCCTCGGACGTTCAAGGAGTCTTTGGGGTGGTCCTCGTGTTCTTCCGCGGTCTCGAACGCCCGAGGACAGGGTCATCCTCAGATATTCTCATCGGAGGTTGGTCTTCGCGCTTTCATCCTCGGACCCATCTAGCATCCTCGGCGTGGGACATTTGGGCCTGGTTTGAAGTGGGCCAAGGCTACCCGATTTTCTGGCCCCACATTAATTATTGTGAAGCTTTTTTTTTTTTTTTTTTTTTTTTTTTTTTTTTTTTTTACGATTCATTTATTCTAGACTCTTTGGTTTTTGTACTTAATAATTCACTTGAATGAATATTTATGATGTGGTCCTACATTTTATTCTAAATTTAAGAAATAAAACTTTTTAAGAATAAATAATTTAGGATACATGGTGCAAAATTGGAACTCTAATTTGAAATTCTAATTTGAGTTTCTCTCAGTTTCACATATTATTATATATATAAATATTGATATTGATATTGATTGATGGGAAATTATTATGTACTCCAAGAGTACCATAAATGCGTATTCCCGAAATACAATAAATATGTACTCTATTCTCTCACATGAATGGTGGGTCTCACTAATTAAATTCATGGTGGAACCCACTATTCATGTGAAAGGAAGGACTACACATTTATGGTACTCCCGGAGTTCCTACTAATTTTCCTTGATGGAATTGATTGCTGATTGATTATTTGCTATACGTTGTCCATATAGATAAAAATGGGAGAGGATGAGAGGGCTTTATAAATTGGAGGGGAGTTGGACCCTCATATCTCACCAAGTCCTTTGATAGGCGCTACTCAACAATTACATTACGAATAGCACACAAACAACATGAAAATGAAACCGTTTTAAGCATAAATAAATCAAAGCCAATTCCAAGGTAGATCACCAAGATTTGTCGTCTAATTAGTAATTAAGATAAATTGGACTTTTGGTCCTTTGAAATTTGGTGTAAGTTCAATTTTGATTTTAAATTGTTCAAATAGATACTTGAAGTTTCCAAAAATAGAACAATTTAGTATTTGCATATATATATATATATATGTTTTGTTTACATGAGTAATGGGATATTGGGATACCCTATTTTTTGGGGACCAAATATTTTTTTTTTTTGAGAAATAATTACAACATGCTGCTAATCCCGCAGCTCGAACCCTTTCTTCCTAAACCCTCAAGCACTTTGTACATAGGGAAATGCCAATTCAGCTACAAGGCCTTTGGCTTTTTCGAGAACCAAATAGAACATTTCCCATAATATGGAATCAATCAATCAATTCATTAAAAAAAAAAAAGTTCGAATCAATCCCACATTTAATGGACTAAAAATGAACCATCTGCATATTATAAGGCCTAATATTGAACTAACCAAAAATTTTAGAAATGAATTTAGTCTCTTTTTGAAAGTTTAGGGACTTTAAAGGACCAATATTATATTTACCCAAATGTTTTGAACCAAATGTATTATTTACTCTTACAATTATCAAGCTAGAATTTTCATAATGGGTTCTAGTTAACTTAACGTACAAATTATCTTATCAATCTTGAGTCTCTTGACCTAGTGATAATGGTCGTACAACAATTATTATTTATCAAATCCTTTTAATTTCTCACTAAACTTTGTAGTTTAATTGGTTGGTGTTTTTTAGTATTTCCAATAAAGATATTCAGATTCAAAACAACCCTCCCTATTGTAACTTGTAACTAATTTGCCTAAATTTTTTGAACCAAATGTATAATTTACTCTTAACAATTATCAAACTATAATTGTCATAACTTTTAATAGGTTCTAGTTAACTTAACTTATAAAATATCTTGTTAACCTCGAGTCTCTTGACCTAGTGATAAAGGTCAAACAACAAATATTATTTATGATTTTCATTTTTTACTAAGAATCTTGTAGTCCAATTGATTGACTTTTTCTAACTATTTTCAACAGAGACATTTACCGTTTAAATTATTTTATATATATATATATTTAAATCTTCCTCCAGGACGAGATATTTATCTTTTGCTTATTCAAGGTTCACACGTTTTTTATCATTGACATTGTTCAAGGTTCACATGTTAAGGTTTACACAAACTGTTCAGCAGTGACTACAAGCCCCTCCCCACAATTTACGGCTAAATATTAGTATAAGATTTAAAAGGTGAAAGCCCACACTGTTTCTTATCTGCGCCGAACTGACCCAGTTAAACAAAATCCCGTTTCTCAGCTAGAAGTTGATAGAACCAGGTAATATCCGAATAGCTATCCACTTTGCTGGGTCAATCATATTGATATTCATAGCTCTAGGTTCTACCAAGTGTTTCTCTTTTCACAGTTTCTTGTTTTTCCAATATTCAAACATTGGTCTCTGGTTTATTTTGGTTTCAATGCTGGAAGAAACTCATACATTAAGTTCATACAGTTAGTTTGATAGATGGCTATTTCTGTGTAAACAGACATATACATGGCTTCTTTTCCTGTTGTTTACAATACTGGGTTTCTCATTTCTCAAGAGAAATTGGGAGTTCACTGTGGAAAAACCAAGTCTTTGGTTAGGTATAGAGGTTTTTGTTGTAGTTCATTTGTATTGCCCTCTCTGGGGTTCTCTATATGTTGCAAATCTCTACATGGTTTGTCCTGGAACAGTAAGCTTAGTTCAATAATTAATGGGAAAAGTGGATTGGGGTTTTATAATTGTTGTAAATATCAACGTGGGTTGTTGTCTTGTAACAATGGAATTGTGCCACTGAGGAGTGGAAACTCTGGAGATAAACAGACCCACTTGGGTGAAAGAGAGAATGGATATTTAAGATTTAGAAGGAGGTTTTCATTAAGATTACGCCCGAGGTTAAGGTTATTAAGTATAAGACTGAAAAAGGTTTTGGTTAGCTCAATGTTGAATGAAGTTAAAACATTTATGCGGAAGAATTTAAGACGAGTGGCTCTTTTATCAATTTCTATTGCATTGGGGTTGTGCTATTTGTTAGTGAAATTAACGGCATTGCCGGCTCCAACAATTGTTCCATATTCCAACTTGATATTGAGCCTTCAAAATGGATCTGTTACGAAGGTTTTACTTGAAGAGGGATCTCGTCGTATATTTTACAATACTGACTTGCAAAGTGTTGCGAGTTCTCAAACATCAAATGAGGAATCACCAGTAATAAGTGTTGCAACTGAGAATGAAGCTGATAAGGTTGCAACAGATGATGGTTCAAAAACTGGCAAAGCACTGAATTTGAGCATATTGAAAAAATTCTCTAGAACTCGATCTTCTAAGCCTGAGTGGCAGTATTCAACAAGAAAAATTGATCATGATGAAAAGTTTCTCCTTAGTTTGATGAGAGAGAAGGGAATTACATATAGCTCAGCCCCTCAATCAGTGTTGGCGTTGATGAGGAGGACTTTGATAACTATTATATCTTTATGGATTCCTCTGATTCCTTTGATGTGGCTTCTTTATCGGCAACTCTCTGCTGCGAATAGCCCAGCAAGAAAGCGGCAACCAAATAATCAGATGGTTGGTTTTGATGATGTGGAGGGTGTTGATGCTGCCAAGGTGGAGCTTATGGAGGTAAAATTTCTTCCTTGAAGTTAGATCTAATGCATAAATGTTGTCCTTGATTCATGTTGAGACTTTTTTGTTAAGACATTGTTGCATTGGTTACTTGTATAAAGTTGAAGATGGCAAGGTATGATGTGGATTTTTTCTTAATCTCAGAAGTTTCTGCCTTTTTATTTTTATTTTTTGCTAAGTAAGCAGGGGATGCAGACCCTGGATTTAAACCCAGGCTAGTGGTTGAAACTAATATATGCTCCCAAAAAGCTAGAAAAAAACCCCAATATATAAGCTCTTACTCATGATTCACTTTTTGGCCTCTAGAATATCTGAGATTATTTGATATGTATTTAAAAGTGTGTGTATCTTTTGAGATTAGTTAATACCAAAATGAAAAAAAATAAAGAAGCTCAAAAGTATAAAGAGTTAATGTGAGGCGCTACCAAAGTACTGCTGTACTGATAGTTTACTCTATTTGACATTGTTCATATAAATAATTTTTTTGGATAAAATGTTCATATAAATAATTAAATTGTAGAAACCAGAATGAAATATCTTAATATTCTTTGACTGTGAAATTTAGATAAGAAACTTTGATTATGTAATACTTCAATCCTTCGGATTCAGTTTTTCATGCATGTCCGAACTGAAAAGATGCAGTTCCATATTGGTACATTATTTTTACTTTTATTCTTAAATTTAATGTATTAACTTCTAGCATTTGAATATGTCTCTGGCTGTTATTAAAATGAATCAGGGAGGCAGAGTTAGCTTGTTAAGGTAGTAGAGCCAGTTTAAGGACCAATCGGAAACTCCAAAAATCCCCTCCCCCCCTCCCTTCTTTGCAATAGTGACACTATTTTACTGCAATTGGTCTCCTTGGAACTAGGCTGGTAGTTCTTAATTGTAAATTGCAAAACAGATCATAAAATTGTAATAAGAACCAGGGTATTTATAGGATTGGTTCCTCATATAATCATGGAGATCCTTTGCAAGGGAAAACACTGATTAGTGGTGTGGTTTAAATTGCCCTCCCAAATAGGTGCTCAGTTGATTATCTTCTTTGGCATTGAGACACCATTGAAACTGATTTTATAAGCAGTTTATGGAATGCTGACATTTAAAACTTTACTCTTAATTTTGTGCTGCCAATTTCACAATGCCCCAGTCATGATGATGCTCACTACAAAGTAATTTTTTTTTCCTTAAATTAAATATGAAATAATTTGTAGAGATTGTCATCTTTTTTTTTTTTGTTTTTTTGTTTTTTAAACTAGAGATCATCATCTTGAATGGGGATGATCTCTTTTAATATCCATACATGCCCTAACAAACCACCTCATCAAATTCTAGAATCTTAGTCAAACTTCATGCTGACTTTGGACAGCCTGAAACCACATAATCTAAACCAGCAAAATGCTGTCATATTCATTAGTGGTATTTAAGGAGAAAAGTTGGTGATTTATTTTAAACTTATATTTCTTGTTCACATTATAACTTGCATTTTGTTTTTGGTATTAATTTTATTGCTACATTGTTTGTGTGCATGTGCTAACGCATAGCAAATTGTTTAATGCAGTAATTCAGTATGCTCTAAAATTTCAAGTTCACTGTTTCAAACGACATTGCTCAGGCTAACATAGATCCATTTGTGTAATGTGTACAATGCTCCTGATTCTTGTATTTTTTATTTGAACCCATCTACAAAATAAGACAATGAAATAGGAAAAGGATATGTTAAGGTCATAAATGGTCAACTTCAAAATTTTACTTGAAAAATGGTAAATGGGGTTTAGTTAAATCCATAGTACAGCTTGAGATGAAAATGAATTTTAAAGCTCTAGATTCAAGATTATTTTTTCTTTTCAATCTTCAAAGGATATAGGCATAGGACTTGAATGGTTTTCCTGATGAGCAATAATGTTTTTTGAGATGGAGATACCTCATGTTGACAAAATTTCCATAGTTAAGACTTGAACAGTTTGGATTGTTTGTGGTAAGATTTCATTAAATTGCAGGATTCACACCATAGAAATTTTGAAACTATGGGTAGATTTACCAAAACATGCGTAAATACCTTGGTTCAACAATGAGACTTACGTGTAAGTATAACATCTAAACATGAATCAGAAAAGAGCCTTTCCAAGTTCTAGAATTTGAATTTTCTGGCTCTCCCTCTTGTATACTTCCTCTGTACTATGGTTGTGCCACTTTTTGTGCTCTTTTTAAAGGGTTGTTTACTTGTTTTTTTAAAAAGGAACAAAAAAAAAAAAAAAAAAAAACTCTAAGTTATGTGTAGTGCAGTAGAGACAACACCAATTCAAAAATAAGTTTTAAGAGACACATATATATGGAGTAAAAAATAAATGGGCCTCAGCACTAAAAAATATGGTTAAAATTTTAAGTTGAAAAGTGCTCACCTCTTGGTGCTTATAAATGATGGATAAGTTTTCTTCTGGGTATATGGTAGGATAGAAAAAATAAATCTAACATTTCATCTGTCCCATTGGCCTTTATTTGTTTTTTTGGGGCAAGAATTGGGGAAATTGTTGAACACCTGTATCCTGTTGTGATTTTAATGGGCCATCAGTATATATTTGTGTGGGTAATGCAAATTTGAATTTGAATTTTCTCCTCATCTATTGCCCAAGACATGCAGCAAGGTTTTTATACATGGTGCTGGACCTTTGGCTTGCTTGTATATTGTTATTGATGTTCTGTTGAAGCTTCTTCATTTGAATAAAACTGGTCGACTAGAAAAAGAATGATGGCAGATATGATCCAATCTCTTTTCTGTGCGTTTATTGCTGAAATTGCTTGAAAGTTATTGTTTCTTGTCTAAGAGAAGTTTTTTGAACTAACTGACCTGGATCTCTCTTGTTACTACACATGTAATTTTCTTTTTTGAGAATTTATTGACACAGTTCATGTTTATAGATAGTTTCATGCCTGCAAGGAGCTGTTAACTATGGAAAGCTAGGAGCAAAATTACCTAGAGGTGTATTGCTTGTGGGCCCTCCTGGAACAGGAAAAACATTACTGGCCCGTGCAGTGGCTGGAGAAGCAGGAGTGCCATTTTTCACTGTTTCTGCAAGTGAGTTTGTGGAAATGTTTGTTGGAAGAGGAGCAGCTCGCATACGAGACCTTTTTAATGTGGCAAGGAAGTGTGCTCCTTCAATCATATTCATTGATGAACTTGATGCAGTTGGGGGCAAGCGCGGTAGAAGTTTTAATGATGAACGTGACCAAACACTAAACCAGGTAAGATCTAAATCTACTAGCATATCTTGCACTCATTCAGTTTAATTTAAAATTTCATCTTATTTCAGGTGGCTTTTTGCATTATTAGCTAAGATGTATGGGTATGTATACGGGTATGGATATGATATGGGTATGGTATTGTGATACGACATTTAAACTTAGGGTACGATATGTCAGGGATACGTGTATTAATTACTTATTAAATATATTTTATTTATAGTTTTTATATATTGTTAAGCATTTATGTTTTATATATTTTTAAGCATATATCAATTTAAGAGCAATAATGGATAATAAAGTGAATTCATGGCCATTAAATGATGTTTAGATTACAAACCAAGATCCAAAGGTGTAAATAAAAGATAACTAGACAAGTGTTCAACATTGAAACCAATATATAAAAATATAAATTAAAATTCTTACAAGTTTGTGCTATCTCTCATTATCAGGGGTTGGATTACAACGGTATTCAAGTCATATCATGGGTTTATCATAGATGTATTGGCACTTTAAAAAAAGAGAGGAAAAAGATTGGGTATGTATCTTAGAGGTATCTAGTATGATACCGGTACGATATGTGTTGAATACAGGTATGTGAGCAAAAATGGAGTATCTGTGCATCCTAGATTATTAGTATGTAGTTTCATTTTATAGAGCATGAGTTGATTTTATGCAAAAAATTTGAACAATTTTCAAACCTAATGAATTATCCCAAAAAAAAGAAAAAAAAAAAGAATTGAATTGCTTTTATTATTAATGAAAAAAAAGGTATCTAGATTTTAGTGCTTTTTTGTTGAGACATATATTCATCCCTTCCAAACATCTTGTTTTTTCTCCCCTGTCAGAGACTACTGCATTTTAGCATATTTTTATTGTTTATCAGGATTGTTGGGTCATTTTATTTACAATGATAAAACTATATTTTTATTATGAATTCTTTGTGGAGATATATATATATATATATATATATTTTTTTAATTGGATTTTAAAACTGTTTCTGCTTCTGTAGTTGCTGACAGAAATGGATGGATTTGAGTCAGACATGAAAGTAGTTGTTATTGCAGCCACTAATAGGCCTGAAGCATTGGATCCAGCTCTCTGTAGGCCTGGTCGCTTCTCAAGAAAAGTACTTGTAGGAGAACCAGATGATGAAGGAAGGAAAAAGATATTGGCTGTACATTTGAGAGGAGTTCCTCTAGAGGAAGACGTACATCTTATCTGTGATCTAGTTGCTTCCCTGACTCCAGGTTTTGTAGGTGCTGATCTTGCCAACATCGTCAATGAAGCTGCATTACTTGCTGCTCGTAGAGGTGAGGTTGAAGTAAACACCTTCAATTTCATTAGAGCAGCCCTCCCCTTCACCCCCCCCCCTCCCCCCTCCCTTTCTTTCTTCTTTCTTACTGTTGTTATTTATTTATTTATTTTTATTTGGTCTTCTTAGTGAATATTGGACCAATAAATGAAAATATAATGTCTTCTGGGTTTTGAAGGCAGTGAAACTGTGACAAGGGAAGATATAATGGAGGCTATTGAAAGAGCAAAATTTGGAATCAATGATAAGCAGCTGAGGCCCAGTACACTAAGCAAGGAACTTGGCAAACTGTTCCCCTGGATGCCTGCTCTGGTGGGAAGGAATGACAACCGACAGAATGGACTGCAAGGTCCTCTAGGCTATCAAACTCTCAGCTAAGTATGTTTTCATCTTGTTCCCACCTTGACATTCTTCAGGTTATATAATTTTTGAATGTGTTACAAATTCTCATCTCTATTTGTAATCTTCTGCTAGAGAGAAATATTCATTATAATAAATGCAAATGATTTTCTGCTTTTCCATTTACTGTGGGTGAATGCTTATAACTGTCATCATTGGTAGACTCAGAATCTTTTTAACTGTAGTAATTCAATTTTTAGTGATCAAACTGATAATTTCGCGTAGCTAACATGTTCTTGAAGAAGTAGTTTGCTTTGGCATTTAAATATCTGGTCTGTTATAACTGTAGAAGTGTGTAACATTTTTGTCTTAAATGTTCATTAGTAGACATTATAATTGGTCTATAGCATGTTAATTGGTACTGAACAAGGGCTCTAACTTTAATTCTAATTTCAGATTTAAGTTTATGTGGGATGAGAACTTTCAAGTTTTGTGCAAGTCTAGCAAGTTAGTGGTTTAATAGTCTTTGTGACTTTTATTGGTGTTAAGAGTCAATGATAAATATGTTATGCTGACTTGCCAAGGCCTAGATCATTTACCCCTTTCTTTTGATCAGTTGCTTTCACTTAAAATCTGTGCTAGTATATAATATTTTTTCTCACCTAAAATTTGTTGATCAATAGGAAGCAGACATCCTCTTCATTACAACACCTGTTGCATCCAACAAAACATCTCAACAGCTCCTAGCCCCAACAGAATTGGAGAAATAGTCTTCTATTGTTATTTTTGTAAATTAGATTGATCCAAAAGATAGATTAGATGCGTCAGAAACAAGAACTCTTTGCAGGGGCATGGGAATTGAGATGGATTTTCAACACACCAGAGAAGGGACTGCTCTGTGCTGCACCGTTTTCACATCTTTTACATTCCTAACTAAACATACAACTAAATGTGTAACATATTCTAACACCATCTACAATGGAAATGATAGTCCAATTATATATTGCATCATTCTTTGTGAGTGACTGCTTCAATCACAATAGCAGTATCACACTCTATTATGACTTTGTTCCATCCCTCTCCAATGCTCCAATTGCTTTGACATTGGTTTAATGATTTTTGTCCATGCTTGAAACATTCTGCCTTATGGTCCTTGTGATAACTGATAGGCAGCCTTGCTTCTTCCTCATTTTCTGCATCAACATAATCTTAATAAAGCTCTCTTGAGGGGAGGAATGGCGCATCATGGTGGGAGGCTTTGATTCACTGCCATTATTGGGTTTTTACTTTTGAAGCTAGTGTATGCTTTTGTCACATTGGTTGGGACTTCCATGTGTAAATATTTAAGTCTTCAGGCAAACCTTATTCCAACCTTGCGGATTGTCTCTATTGTCACTGCTGCATAAAGTGTAAACTGGTCTTTTGGGATTCATGGGTCTAGAAGATTTCTGGTGTGTTTGCTAGCTGTCCAGTTGGGACAACTTCACTCCATACTGCTTCCATTTCCTGCTTTTTCACTCTACTTTCTACATAAGTGAATCAAAGCCTTGAGTTAAATTACAATAAATAGGCCAAACTTTATTTGACCTCGAAAACAATCAGTGCACCTTTTTTTTTTCCTTGTTTGCCGAACAATAAAACCCCAGAAACCCGTTCTGCATTGATTGACGTTTGGTACTGCTCAATCTCAATCTGGTATCATTAGAGCTTCCTTGAAATTTTGAACTACAGACCTCTTAAGATTCAGTCCCTCAGTTTACATTGGGCCAATAGGCCATCTATAAATCTATATGTATATATATATACTCATATAGAAACACGTTCAGCCTACATATATGCTCAAAGGATGTCTCATTTTAAGTGCCCATGATGTTTAGGCTCGGAGTTCAAACAATCCAAAAAATCTCACTCTGCCCTTTTGGTCTTTAGGAAATTTTTGCCAGAGCTTTTGAAATACTTTTTGTTATTCCCTTTCCCTTTCCAGCCTTTCAGAAATCTTTAGCCAGTTATTATATGACCTTTGAAGCTTTTGTATCAGTTTTTTTTCCCAATAAGAACAAAAAATTTCACAAATTTTCCACAATTGTTGAGGTGGTATATTGTGATTGGTGCACAATAAAAGTGGTGTCTGTAGAGGGTCTATGTACAAGTGATGTTGTCACAACTTGTCAATAACATAATTTTTTAATCTAAGTTTTGAACAATAAACAACTGCTAGTATTAATATCTTGACTGTTGCTAATTATCATCTAGGAAGAAGACAAAGCCATAAGGTCCTTACATGCATGAAGTCGCAGATTCATGGAATCTTGTATTACATCAACAAGCACCCGCATGGAGTCATGGACCATGCTTTTAGTGGGAAATAGTATCTTCACTTTAACAGCATCAGCAAATGTGGAGGCTGCTAGCTTTGGGATCCATTGGGGAAAAAAAGTGTTAAAAAAGGACAATGGAATCTCTAATTGGCTTCTTTTGTCTGGTGGGAAGATGGGATTTGATGAGTGGTTTGATTCCCTTGTGGTTGAATTGAAAGGTCATGTTTTTTCCGAGTGTCATGCTCTAGATTACCTTTGACAAAACCTATGATGATCTCCCACTCCCAGCTTGTTGGGATTCCACTTGGTGTGATTTTGATAACCACTAAAACCATGTAATATATTATGTGTGGTTGACAGTTGACACACTATTTTTATTGCAACTAACAAGAAAATGCATAGTCACTTATTGAGGCCTCGTGATGTTGTACTCCAATATATATGAGTATAAAGTTTTTTATTTTTATTTTTTGAGAATCCATTAGTACAAGGTTCTAGATGAGGATAAGTCACTCTTTGTTTATATAGATATGAACTTTTATTTTGAAGAAAATGACCGTATCTCATAATGAGTTCTAACTCAAATAACAATTCTTCTCCCTTTAATAACCAAAAAAAAAAATAAAAAAAACTTCTCCCCTTCACTCTTATTTGTCTAGATCATAACTTTTTATATCAGAGAAAATAATAGTATCCTAATAATAGTATGGTATTAATGAGGTCTGACTCAAATAACATTTCCTGTCTTAATAATAGGTGGAGACTGAATCATGAAATTAAAATCCACAAAAAAAAGAAAAAAAGAATCTTTCTAATCATCCAATCAGGCAGACGTTGCTTTTATGTAAAGCCTGATTGATGACAACATAATAACCAAATTACAATTAAGTGCTGTTATTTATTATTATATTTTTATTAGAAGGAAGTGCTGTTAAATGGTTTCTAGAAGTATTAACTTAGTTTGCTTGGGGCATGAAATAAAATTATTTGTCATTGTTGATTTATTTGTGGAGGTAGAAAGGAAAGGCTTCTTGTTTCCTATCAACATTTTTTTTTTTAAATGGGTTCTTGTTTTGCTTAAGTTGCTTTCGAAAGAAAAGTATTGTTTTCTTCATCAAAAGGTTTATATATTTACGTTTGTGGATTGATCTTGAGATCTTGTAGTAGTGTCAGCCCCATACAATCACATTATAGATTTCATAAATGCCATTAAGTAAATATCAATTATTATTTTTAAAAATATTTGTACAATATTGGCCATTATTTGAGTTTGGTGTTGTTCAAACTTCAAAGCCATCTTGTACACCTTAAAAAACTGTTGCCTTTAATCTTCTCTTCAATTCTTTTCTGCATGCAAACAAAAATCAAGCCCATGTTAACATACATCATAATCATATCCAAGTTTTATGCCATACATTAATACTAAAATTTACCTTATTAGTTGCCTATCAAGGGTTAAAGCAGATAACGGCCCTCTATTCTCTTCAGCTCTCCTCAGAAGGTATGGTATAACTATCTCCATGGTGCCAAATGGCATATACTTACTAACTTGAAATCCTGCATTCCTCAAACCAAAGGAAAGGGCTTCTGACATTCCATATAGTTGTGCAAATTCCAGCTTTTGGTTTACCTTTTTAACACCTAAATCGTGTGCTTTTGCCACTGCTTTTTTCCCTATTTGTCATCAACATCTTGAATTAAATATAATGCTCAAAATTCAGAATACATTTTTATATTCCACATAATTAAAGTTTCAAATTCTTTACCTGATTCGACATTATGAGTTGCAAGAACAAGTGCACCAGGACCATTGGCAATCTTATCGAGCATGAAAGAAGCACAGTCATTGTAGCATGCATGAGTTTCTTGTATGCTATTGTGGATAGGAGACTCAAAGCCTAGGGATGAAGCTAGTTTTCTTTCATATGACATATAAGCTCCTCTCACCAGTTTGAACCCCATTGGAATTCCCATTTTTTCTACAGCCTTTGTTACTAACAACAATCTTTCTTTTGCATCTTTCAAGTAAGCTTGAATTGTCCCATACATGATTATGTTATCATCTCTGTTGTACATAATTGCAGAAGAGTAGGTAAAGTAATCAATGGCAGGTTGAACTGGCGTATGCTCTGCATCAATCGTTAAAGGGACATTGGCTTCCAAACATTTTTGGCATATTTTTAATAGTCTCTGGTGTGCTAGTTGGAAATCATGTTCTTCATCTAATGTTAATGGTTCTGGCCTATGGAGGGTGTGATACGTAGGGCTTATACTAGACAAAATTGGGAGGGTATCCAACTTCCATGGCAAATTGAAAGACGGGTTCTTGTGTTGCCATCTTAACAAGTCACTAACCCGTTCAAGCAAATTCATGGGGCAAATAGCAGATATTTTCACAATAACAAAACTCACCTGTTGAAAGGGGGAAAAAGGAAGTTCATTTTTCATGTTGTTATCATAGTTAAACCAAATAACACAAGAAAGTAACAAAATCCACTAATCCAATCAATTTTTTTTTTTAAAAATTTATTTTAAATAATTTGATAGTTGGAGAAAGGTAATTTGAACCCTAAAATTTCTATTGGTCACAATATTAATTAAACTATAAGACTCTTAGCAAATCTAACCAACCTTTCAACAAGACGGGAGTTTCTATAATATCCAAATCTAATGGTTACCTTAGTACATTAAATTAAAGCTTTTTAAGAGACAAGTTGGTAAATTTCTACAATTTACATTGAAAAGCAATAGAAATTAATATTGCCTTCAAAGTCATCCGCATGTATATGCAACATTTTATTGCAAACATCAAACTAAAAACTACAAATTAGCCCTAAAAATTACTGATCAAATTAGCAAATTTTTACATTTCTAATCCTAAAAGATTTTTTTACTTGGCATTTTTTTTTTTTTTTGTTTTTTGTTTTTTGATAGAACTGAATAGGCATTACATTTTTTAAGTTTTAAAGAGAGAGATGATAGATTAAGATGGGGCTCGTAAGTAAAATTAATAAATAAATAAATGAAAAAAGGGCTATGGGTCTGGACATGTGTGGGGGGGCCTCATCATGCGGCATGTTTATGGTTTGTACAGGCGTGTTGCCAATACTCTGCCTCCTTTGGCTTGTTAGTTGTTTAATGCTTACAGACTTTCTTCTGGATAAAAGGAAAGGTGTCTAACACCCAAACATCATACCTTGTTTATATGGTCGGCTTGGTCGAACATTATCTCAAAGGGTGATGTTTGTTACTATGATTTAACGATCTGTATGTTTCAGTAAGCAGTGTTTTGGAATCTGTTTAGTAATGTTATTCTAATAACATTATTTAAGTTTTTTTAAAATACGTACGGGTGAAAAAATGTTGTAAAAATATATGTTATGTTATTTAAACAACAAAAATTGTTGTTTAAACACCCCTACAAACACATCCTTAATAACTAAAAACGTTAACTCACAATTTCAATTTACGTTTTAATGATAACACAATATGTTACACATACTTCGTCCTTATCTCAAATGCTACGTGAATTAGATGTAAAATAATGATGATTTTTTACAGTAAGCAGTATTTCAAATCCTCTCAAATACTTTGCCCTTATCTCAAATGCTGTGTGGGTATCACCTATTTGGGATGCAACTGTACGTTTCCCTACAATAGGGAAGTGGAATTGTTACAGCCATAGAATGAGTGTCTAATAATAATTCTAATTTTTTCCCCAATAGTTGGGAATAAGAGGATTTGAATATTAAAATGTTTCATACCTACTAAATTAGTGTGTATTTGGAAATCTTGCAGTTTTTGGTAATTTATTTGCATGATATTTATCAAAATGTATTAAAAAAAATTGTAACTTTTCTGTTAAATGTAAAACAAAAAGTTAAAAGCTAGTTATTTTTAAAAAAGTTAGTTTTGTTAAAAATAAAATAAAAATATTGAGACAAAAAAACAAAAAGGTAAGTGCTTTTAATATGGATTATGGATTGTAATCTTTCCATCCTTTGTTATAGACAAATGTGATGAAGTAAGCTAGGGGTGGGATTATCTATGAGTATCACTAGAAGTTTACCTAAAAAATCTTCTTTAAGATGAAAAAAAAAAAAACAAAACAAAACAAANGGTCATGAAGTCCAAGCTCATGGAGATAGAGGTTTTCAGAGATATGGTGTTGGGTGTTGTGAAGCACACGTTTTATGAGCATTTTTGTGGTGGAGAGGATGCTTTGGCCCCCGGAGACACCGTGCGGAGGCTACACCGAGGTGGCGATGGGCTCAGAGTCATGCTTGATTATGCTGTGGAATGTGTCAGTGACAACCAGTCTTGTGATCGGAACTTGGAGGCTTTCCTTCACACTGTTGAGATAGCCAAGTCTCTTCCACCAGCTTCTGTAAGCTTTTCCCATTACTTTTCATTTGGGTTTATTTTGCTTCATGAACTGAACTTTCATTTTCTTTATTCTAATTTATTTACTATTCATTATATAGCTTACTTTGTGGTTGTTTCATCTTTTTATCTTTCTTAAGCATGAATCCTAGTCGAAAAACGTTGACTCTATGTTTGGAGATTAGATGAGAGACGAAATGGTGGGTATTTATATATATAATCGATTGTATATATATATATTTTTTAAAATCTCCATGAGCTTGGACTTCATGACCCACATCCCAAAATCCACCATAGACTCCATGGCTGCAAAGTGAAGGTTGGCTGAGGCTCGTAGGAGCTTGGTGGTTGGTACGGATGAGAATAGCTTCTCAACATCATGGAGGTTGAGAGAAGTGTCTGTGTTTGTGGGTGGTGGTTGTTTTTGGATAATAGATTCTAGCTTTTCTGTGCTGTGGTTGATGGAGATGGAAGAGGAAGAGGGAGAGGAAGAAGAAGAGTTGAAAGGCCTAGAGAAGAAGTAACAGTTGCCGAAGCTTTTTAGGAGTTTCCTCGGAGGGAATACACGGGCTGCCATGAAATCTCAGTGGTGAGGTGTGTACAAATTACAATCTCACTGTCACAACACAAACCCAATGTTCTGATTTGCAATCCCAATTGATATTTATATATACATTTCAACTCTAAAGCTGATATTTTACAAACCAAATTAATTATGTACGTAATCAAGAATTTCTATTTTATAATATTCTTTTTCAAAGCAGGAAAAAACTATCAAATATAGAAAATCACGAATCAATAAAGAATCAAGCATAATATTAAATAACAAAAGTAAAATTATATGCAATCGTAAGTTGTAACCGATGTTTAGATTTCCGCTCTAAACCATTAAACTTGATATTAATACGAATCAGATTATCAAATCAAAACACGGTAGTGTGAATAGTGTTTAATACAAACACTTTATTATACCCATGCAAAAAATCAACTGAAATTGTGGATTTTTTTTTTTTTTGAGACAGCTCAAGCCCTTTCCTCCTAGACCCTCAAGCACTTTGTGTATGGGGAGGTGCCAATTTAGTTACAAGGCCTCTGACAATTGAAATTGTGACTTTAAATGCATGTAACAAAGTGTTTGTAGCAACTTTTTTCTATTAAGAGTAGTGTTTATTACATAATATGCAATCAAATCTTTTTCTATAAAATAGAGAGTAATATGAAATCATTTTAACCTAATCTAGGTATATATGTATGTAAAACTCTTTCTTGGAGACTTGAACTCCGGCCCTTACCCACCACATCCCACAAGCATTTGTACTTATGGAGTAACTACCGCACTAAGAGTGCGCGATGGTGTGTGGTATTATACTTGATATTCAAAGTATTTAATATTATTTTTTGCAAAGCAAGACAAAATCATCAAATATAGAATAGAATACCGCGAATCAATAAAGAATCGAGCATAATATTAAAATAACACAAGTAAACTTATTTAATTAAAACCAACTCATTCTCAAAAAAGAAAAAAAGAAAAAAAAGAAACCAACTCCTTTATGACTCATCTAAGGTTTTGGTTGATCCAATGGATAAAGCCTGGTCAGTCAAAGATTTTAATAAGGGTCATTTAATATAACACAAAATTAGTTCTTTAGAATTTATTAATTATATTTTTGTTATTTGACAAATCAAACATGTTTCGACAAATTTAGAGCATGCGGATAGAATACGAAAAGTAAAAATGATTTTAATAGTAATCCATTTACGTGAAACTTAATCACGTAAGTAATAGCATAATAATAGTAAGTAGTAGCTTTCATTCCAACTTAGGATGCGTTTGGGATGAGTTTATTTCTTTTAGTATATTTAGTTTTTAGCTTCTTTTTGATATTATTTATAGGTCCTATTGCACTATTTCATGAGTCTCATTGTATTATGGATTTAGCTAACTTTTAACATTTATTTATTTATTTATTTTTTTACACTTTCAGCAAAAATTTTTCAGTTTTAATTAAATAAACTGTTCCCAAATGGACCTTAAAGCTTTAGAAATCAATCTATAGTAATTTTTATAAATTTTTAGCTAAGACATTATCCAATAGATAGTAGTGTACACTAATCAAATTCACAAAATATAAATTATCCAATAGATAATATTATAAATTCACAAAATATAGAAAACGGTATTATTACACCATGAAATTTTATACTCAACTACAAGACTTTTTTTTTTTGATGGGAACTACTAGACATATTAATCCTAAACAAATTGTTTTATCGATGGTATTATAGATGAATACCAAAATTTTATGCAATTACATAGGGTAGCAGATGAACAAAACTAAGTCTTTTGGGAAGCCCAAAAAGTCAGTCTCTTGGGTTTATTTTAACGGGTCCCACAAAAGGGGGAAAAAAAAAACTTCGATCTATCTTTATAATAAAAATTCACATAATTTATTCAAATGTACGTAATTATTGTCATTCAAATAAAGTTATTTTTATTTTATTTTATTTTATTATTTTTTAATTCGATAATTACAACAAGAAAATTGAAAATATAACTTTTTTGAAAACACCAATATATACTAACAAGTTGAGTTAAAAGGCTTTTTAACTTTTTTGAAAACACTAATATATTTTATCTCTAACTGTTTAGAACTTCAACAACTTTTGAAGTTCTACACGTCTATAGTTAGAGATAAAATATATTTCAACAGCTTATGAGTTTTAGCAAACATTCAAATAACAATCAATACATTTTCAAAAAAATAACAGTCATTACACGTTAAAAATCTTCAATTAAATGTCAAAATATATCCCATTAACAAATAAGACAACAAATCACCTCATCAAATGAAACAACAACTTTGCTCATTGTTACCTTCTTCAGCAGAATAGAACAAACACAAGAAATTTGTTTCCCCAACAATTATTCTAATTCATGAACATTAATTCACCCAATGCCCCGACTTAGTAAAAAACAATCACAATTAAACCGCCAAATAAACCAATCAAGCAGAACATAATAACAAAATTTAGAAAAGCTTACTTTTCTACCTCTATTTTTCTTGATGAAACCGAAATGGGTGAGGTTGAATTTCTCTCCAAAATCTAAGGAAGTGATGAAAATTTAAATCAAAAGGAGATTAAGATCAGTGGTTGGTGGGAATTCTGCTGTGGGGGTTGGGGATGTGTTGGGCTAGGAGGTGAGATAGAGAGAGATACGAAGATGAAGAAAGAATGGGGAGTTGAATCTCTATATGTATATATGCGTTTGTATGTAAAACTTTGGTTGATTGAGACTTGGGGAGTGGGGTTAGAAAGTAGGGAATTCAGGTGAACTTAAAGATACTTAATTTAAGGCAGGAAATTATCGTGATTTCTACGCAACATTTTCTTTTCTTTCTTTGATAATTTCTACGGAACATTTTCAATTTTTAATACTTACTTGTCAATTCAAAATTTGGTTGGAGAATTATCAAAATTATCATTGTGTTAGGAGTGGAATAATAGATGGATTTGGGTTTCTCTAGCTGATTTGAGGTCAGCTGGTCCTCCAATGGAAAAGAGAAAAATGACAGAAAGGGACCATAGAAGGAAACAGAGAAAATAGAAGCAAATTTGGAAACAATCATCTTATTTAATATTTTCTGCAGAGACTGACTTTTATACCCTTGACTAATGTTTTCCACTGTACACCCGTGTCTGGTACTATAACTAGCCTTTACTCCAACCAACCCAATAGCCCGAGTCCAAATTTTCTGTCTAACAGTACACGTGCACAATGGCCTTACAGCCATACTACCAACTATCCCCCAAATATTCCATTACAATCATGACACAAAATATCCCACAAATATCCCTAACACATTGTTAATGCAATGGGCTGTATGGACTATGTGTTGCTGAAGCGGGAGAATGAGAATGAGGTAGACTTCGAAATTTTATGATTAATGCAATAGATACAGCAAAAATTTGCAAGCATTCTTAATTTTTTATTTTTTTTAAGAGAAAGTAAGCATTCTTAATTTAGTATATCACATCATTAAAAAAAATTATTTTTGAGATTGCGGTGAGCCTATGTGTGAGTTGGCATACTAATTTAGAAATGTTGTAAAATTTTTGTGGCTTTTTATTGTATAACATTACTCAAATTTTGTTTCTTTCATTTTATTTTTTGGGAGAAATTGTGAAAATAAATTTTATTCCAATTATTCGTTCTTTATTTCTGTCTTACTTTCCTTATTGAGTGGCAAACCACGGTAGACTGATGCTGACTTTATGCTTGTTAGTTGTTACAAATTAATTTTTTTATAAATAATAATAATCCAAATTTAAAAAGAATAAAAAATAGATACATAATAATATAGCAGTTGGTAGAGTTGTCACTCTACTGTTGGGGAAAACTCAAACTGGGACAAATAATCAGTTTTTATTTTATTTATTTTATTTTTTATAATAAACATTCATGAATCCATGATCCATTTAAATCCAAAAAATTAATTCAGCACCATATCCATATATTCCCCATGTAGACAACTAGACAGCATCATTATACACGCCCAAAAATAAAATATCAAACGTACACGTAAGGTTAAGGAACACTTAAGTTTGATACATACTAATATGGCGTAAGTTACAAGGAAGGGAAGGAAAACTCTTGTCTCAAGCCGGTCGTGAAGTACTCGTAAAAGCTATCATTCAAGTCATTCCTACATATGTTATAGGATGCTTCAAATTGTCATTGGGTCTTTGCCATGAAATTGAAACCATGATTAAGAAATTTTGGTGGGGCCAAGGGGGATAAAACGAAGATACATTGGTTGAAGTGGGATGAATGAACAAAATCAAAATTGGAGGGGGGGGGGGGTATGGGATTTAGAGACACATCCATGTTCAATGATTACTCATTGGTGAAACAAGCTTGGAGACTCTTGAAAAACCCTGATTCATTACTTTACAAAGTCTTCAAGGCACTTTTTTTTCCGAATTGTACAATCATGGAGGCTAAACACACAAGTGGTGGTTCACATGCTTGGAATAGTATATTACATGGGAGGGATGTCTCAGGGGTTGTTGATGGAGGATTGGGAATGGCAAGGTAGTGAGCATATGGCAACACCATTGGTTACCAAGGAAAAATCCACCACAAGTTCTTTCACCTATGGCGGAGACATTGGCAGATGCGAAAGTGGAAATATTGATTGACGAAACTACAAGGCAGTGTAACCATGAGATGATAGACGACATCTTCACCCCTGTGGAAGTAGATTTGATCAAAGCCATCCAACTCTCACGGTGTGAGGCAGAGGATAGCCTATTTTGGCCATTCACAAACAACGACATTTACACCTCTAAGTCCGAGTATAGATTCCTGAAGGCTGAAGAGCAAGCCGAGTTAGATGAAGAGCAGAGGGTGAAAGACAAACATCTGTGGAGGACACTTTGGTTTGTGCAAGTTCCTAACAAAATTAAAAATTTGATGTGGAGGGCATGCCGCAACTCACTGCCAACCAAAGAGAATCTGGTGCGTCGAACTATTATCGATAACCCAACCTGTGATCATTGCAAGTAGGTAATAGAATCATCACTCCATACTCTGTGGTCATATAGAGAATTAGATGTGATTTGGGATGATGACAAAGTGGCAATGCCGAAGAAATCACACCTTTGTGGACTTCAATGAATTATTATTGTGGCTCATCACTAACCAACAGGACCTGGAGCTCTTCTCAACTTCGGCTTGGCTAATCTGGACTCAGAGGAACCAGGTACGCTTGAACAAACCTAGCATTAGCTCTCATTTTCTTGTTGCAATGGCAAAAGAGCGGGTTGCCGAGTTTGCACAAACCGTACCTCTGCCACCTTATCCTTGGCTTACAGCAACTTCCACTCAGACCGGTGGTGTCCTCCAACACAAGTAATGGTGAAAATTAACTATGATGGGGCTACATTCAGAGAACAAAAAAGTCAGGCATTGGTGTGGTGATCCGAGATGACAATAGCATGGTTTTGGCTTCAATGTCCAAGCAACTACCACAGCTATACCCGACCTTGGAGATTGAGGCAATGGTAGCTTCAACAGCATTGTCCTTTGCATCACAAATGAGCTTTCATTGTGTTATCTTGGAGTCAGACTCACTGGTGTTGGCCAAGGCATTGATAAATAATGGCACCTATCTTTCCTCGGACGGTTTGTTAATGAAGGATATTAGATTTCATGCTGGTTTTTTTTATTCAATTACTGTACTCTCATGTAAAGAGAGAGGGTAATAAGGTTGCGCATAAGTTAGCAAGATATGCTCTTTGTATTTTAGATTTTTCGGTGTGGATGGAGGATGTTCCACCACCCTTACTTTCCATTTTCCTAGATGACATTGCTGGATTTTCTTAATAAAGCTTGACATGCTTTCTCTAAAAAAAAAAAAGTTTGATAGAATAGAGAATTTAATGAAATTCGTTTGTCATCTATTGATGGCATATTAGTTTCTTTTTTAGAGTAGAAACACTAATTTAGGTTTGATAGACGAGCCTTCTAAAAAAAAAAAAAAAAAAAAAAAAAAGGAAGAAGATTTGATAGAAGAGAGATTTTAATGAAATTCGTTTATCATCTATTGATGCATGGCATATTAATTTTTTTTTTGGTAAACTATAAGTTTGGTCTTTAACCTTTAGGTTGAATGTTAATTTGATCCTTAACATTTCAAATGTGTTAATTTAGTCATTTTGAATGGAAGATATAGATAATGTGTCAATTTAGTCTTTAACCTTTTGGTATTGTATCAAAATAGTCACTGTCTATTATGACAAAAGTAGACTACGGTGACAACACTTTTCATCACAATATGTCATTATTTCGTTGCCAAATACATATGGTGAAAAAACAGCATTCGTCACCTAAGCCCCGTTACCTAATATTTTCATCATCACTAAACATTATATTCAGAGACAAAATAAATTCGTCACCAATGATTTTTAATTTGTAATTTTTTTTTATTTGGCCATATAAGGAGACAAAATATTTCGTCATTGATTGTATGTATATGTTTTTTAATTTTCAATTTCAATAGATTAGGCGACGAATTATTTTGTCACCAATTTTTGCTTTTAGTCAGTTCAAACTATTGGCACCATTAAGTGATGGGTGGAAAATGTTGACGTAGCTAACGGTTAAAATAAAAAATTATTTTTTATGCCACATGTTGTCATGTGGTTCTTGGTTTTAATTATTAAAAAAAAAAAAAAATCCCTAAACTAGGATTGAAATCCCTAGAGTCCTCTAGTCTCAAAAATCAAGCTCACCCATTGAATTGATTCACCGCTCTAAAAAAAATTAGAAAAAAAAACACACATGATGAGAAAATAACTCAAACCCACCCTTTGATTCCATGCACTTTACGCGTTATTTCTAAAATTCTTCACTTTACCTATTATCTTTGTTGATTTCCCATGCTTTGTTCAAATCAAAGTATATCACCTAGTACAATGAGCCATGCAACTGTTTGCAGAGGCCCCCAACCCTTTATGCCCAGCATTTCCGCCTCTTACTTATTTCTGGATTTATTTCCTTTCTTCTCTTCTACATTATTATTATAGCCCACCACCATCACTGCATTTGCCGCATCAATATCAGCCATTGTCTTGCAAAATGATGATACCCACATAGTACTTCTTCTTTCTCATGCAAAGGAGCTTGCGATGGTAGCGGAGGATAGAAAGAGTGGCAAGTGAGAAGGATGATATTGCATATTGTTACTGATGGATGATGATATAGGATGAAATGAAACTAAAAACAACGTTTTGCCTCTTTTGGCTTTCAAACTCTTTGCTAAGGAATGCAACTATTATATTTGTATTCGTTGGATTTTAGTTTGATTGAGTTTTTTCATTTGAATTATATTTGATATTAACAAATTCTCTAAACAAATTTTCTTAATTTTTTTTTTTATAATTTCATGTGGTAGTACACGTGGTAGTATATGTCGCATAAAAAATAATTTTTTTATTTTGGTTGTTAGCCACGTAAACATTTTCCATCCATTAGTTAATGACATGGACTATTTTGACACAAAAGCAAAAGGTTAGGAACTAAATTGATACATTTGAAATATTAATGACCAAATTGACATTCAACGTAAAGGTTAGAAACCAAACGTGTAGTTTGCACTTTCTTTTTTAAAATTGAAATTCCAATTTTGGAATGATATTAAACCTGTCTATTATGAGTTTCCTCAATTCAATTAGTGCAAGTTTTTTAATGGCTTGAAAGGCCATGATTTTTCCTTTTTAATTGCTATTACTGTATATCGATGTTTCTGTATCAAACTAGTTGGGACTTGGGAATGTGTATAGTGTACTGCAAGGGACACACCTCCTTCTACACTCAAATTAACACCTTGTTTATGTGTAAACTCTTAATTTGATTTTAGCCTCTACAAGTACATGTGTTACATATGGTGGTCCCATGTAAAAGTGTTGAAATCCAATCAAAAGTTTTGTTTTTTGTTTTTGTTTGTTGTTGTTGTTGTTGTTGAGAATACTAAGTGAAAGGGAGAAAATACGCGCAAGGATGCCTAGAGTGAATGTACGGGCTAACTATAGTCCACGAACTAAAGAAGAGACGAGCCCGTTATTTACACAAGGCCTTACGTGGACGGACCTGATGTGGACGGAGAGAAGAAAGATGGGCTAGTCGGCCATGGGCCTGTTGGACCCCTTAGTGGGAACACTTTGGCCCATTCTCATAAAGCCCTAAACAGAGTCCTTGCGCAACTTGGATTCTAGAATTTTCATGTATTGGTGAAGATCTTCCCTATAAGGAGAAGATCTGTCCACCACGTTTCGGACTCTAAAAAAGATGATTTCTACAAGGAAAAGACTTGGATGCCAAGTTTAAGAGGAAAAACTTTTGACTACTATAAAAGCCCCAATACCCTCACCAATAAAGGTATGCATTATCTACCCTCTCTAGCACTCTAGAGTTGTGAGAATACTTTCTGACTTAACCTTCAGAAGGTATTTGGTCGGCACCACACCGGTGCCCTTTGATAGGTTTTCTTTTTTGTATTGTGTAGGTTTACGTGCGAGCGCGAAGGCATCGTGTGACTCACTGGTGAATTTCTCAGCTTTATCACTAAGTATTTTAACACACACACACACACGGAGAGAGGGGAGAAGGTCTTAAAGAAATTGTTAGTAATGTATATCCAAAAAGGCCTAAATAATCAAGAGTTGATATGTAAATAGAGTATGTATTTGGGTGTGGGAAATTGTGTAACCCTAGTATGGCTAATATATTTATATGTTACATAAAATGTGTTTAAATATGATAACATTAATATGAGAATGTTTTTAGCATTAATGTGTACAACTATATACCTAATTAATAGTGATTACATATTACCATACATTACGAAACATATAAGTATTTACTATGGGCCATTCTACCTTTTTTTTTTTTTTTTGGATACAATATCCACTTAAATCTAAACCAATGAAAGAGAAATGTTATGTGCACAACATTTTCACAACACTTTCGCAATAAATCCTAAGTGACAAGTTGTTATGGGTTGTTACAAGTGAGCAAAAAAGTAATTTAAATTGTGAATTTAAATTGGAAACAATAACACCTTACTACATATGATTTGTTATAAAAGTGTTGTGAAAATATTGTGGACGTATCACTTCTCTTAATTTAATGGTGTTTTGATCTTGACCATTTATTTAATTTGAGTGGATACTGGTTATCGATAAAGCAGGTTACATATATAAACAAAAACCAAAAACAAAATAAGATTTCTCTTTCACTTACCCACTTCTGTCTCTCCTTCTACGCCTCTTCTCTTTCAAACTAGGCATAAGAAACCTAAACGGCTACTAAACAAAACTCTCTCCTTCAACGCTTCTTCTCTTCCAAACCAGCCACAAGAAACCTAGACAGCTGCTAAACAAAACCTTAAGGAAGACCCATAAAAGAAGAAACTAAGTTCTTCAATTCCCACCATTCTCTAGCCTAATGATAGTATTCGAGCATTGAATCCCTCAAATAGGTTTCTCTTTCTCTTTTTCTCCTACTATAATTCAATTTTAGTAGTAATAAACACATTATAAACCATCAACGCATGAGAAATATGTAAGTTGTCTTAATTTTTATTAAACTATTACTAATCCACTAATGTTATTGATTTTTTTGACAACTTGTATAGTTGTACCAAAGGGATGCAACTACTGTGTGGGATTAGAAGGTGTAGTTGGATGTTAGAAATTGGGTTTGATGACATTGGGATCCTATAAACATAGTTACAACTAAGGTTGTCAAAATCGAGATCCTACATAGGATCGTGGAGGGATGGTGGAATCATGGATTATAGAATTGGATCATAGATCGTAAGATCAAAAAAAAAAAAAAAAATTGAAAAAAACATTGGATATGAATTTATATGTCAAATAATCATATAAATTATGAATTCATCCAAAAAAAAAAAAAAAAAAAAACCACAACAACAACAAGATTTTCATCAATATATTATAATTTGTACACTATAAGATAATTTGTAATACAGATTATCCTAAAAAGTTAAATAAATGTTTAGTTAAAAAAATCACTAATAAGGTGGAAAATCACTTATGATAATGGTGTATGTTAAAGAATCAATATATCATTAAAGAAAATAATAAATTTGACATAATTTTTTTGGTAGATATAAATTTGACATAATATACATAATAACTAAGATTAGAAGAACTACAAATTGTTTTATATTTTTCAAAACAAAATACTTACAAAATGCCAAGTATTATATTTACTACTCTTACTTTGTTTTTTAACTCTATCTTATTTTTTGTAGGGGAGGAGCCGTCCTAAAATAAAGTTAAAAACAAATGGTATTCTATCAAGGAAGCATGCAAAAATGTGGTACCACATTAGAAAATACATATCCCATTAATACTTCCACGAACCCACTATCCCCACCTACCCCAACTTCTAATTCACTTTTCCTTCTTCTCTTTTATCTTTTGTTTGATGCTCTCCTCTAAAAGTCGCCATTTCTCCTCAGTAAATCTGCCCTTTCTCCTCAGCTTCATCGGAATTTCTTTTTTTGCAAATTTGTAAAACATCAATGACAAAGCTAAAGTGTAAACTTCCTTTATTGCAAGCACGTAAGTAGTAGTATCATTATTGTGGGTTTAATTTTTGGTTATATTCTTTGTAAAACATGTCTCTTTCTTCTCATAAACTCAAAGAAGAGATCAAAATAGGGCATTGGTTGTTTTTTATTTTATTTGAGCCCAAGTAGTCATCTGTTAGCCCGAAGATATTGGCAAGAAATTGGTATTGTGTGGGATCGTTTGGATGTACAATCCCACCAATCCCACCGCTTTTGAATGATCCTAGTACCAATTCTTGAATATGAACGATCTTGAAACGATCTAGATCTCTTTGGTAGGTAAGATCATAGGATCATAGGATTGTACAATCTAGATCCCGATTTTAACAACCATGGTTACAACAATGTAGGTTTAGATCCATCAATCAATTGGTGATGGTTGAAGTCAGACAACATACAAGGCTTCTATTTACTTTGCAGTGTGAGTTAGAAGCTAGTATAGTGTGGTTTGAGCCCTCTGTTGACTTTGTTCTATTCTTCTATTTTGTAGAAATTGGTCTCCATATACACCAATAAAATTTTGTGTGCGGTGAATAAAAATCACAAGCAAGTCACATATCATATATATCAGTAGTGGCAAACCCAAAACCAAAATTTGAAAAAGGAAAATCTCTTGCATAATGCATCACCTAACACAACATCAATATTTTGATGTCTACCATTCATTTAACCTGCTGATTGGCCATTCACAACTGAGTAAACCTAATTCCAATCCGGTAACTCTATCCAAAAACTAACAGTGTGTTAACCATAAATACTAATAAAGTTTAACGAAAATTCTAACAGCTAAAAAAAAAAAAACTTAATATTTTGTCTAGTATCCCATAGACTTTTTATGATTAAAGAAAACTATAATAATGTATATCTAAATCAGGTGAACCAATAGTTGCATACAGTGTAGGATGTTCCATAAATTCATGTACGTTGTCACTATCAACATATTCACCTTGTTGAAAATGGGTAGATGGACATGTGTGCTTGTGTATCCAACATCTTTACAATTACTACATCGTCTAACTTTCAACTTTCTATTACTCATGTTACCATGGTCGCCTTTAGTCTTGACAATGGCTAGGTCACGAACATTTTTATTGATTCTTAATCTAGAGTACATCCCATCTTCATTTGCATTTTTATTTGAATTATAAAGTTCTTTCAGGGCGGCATTTCAGCCTTGCTATTTCAACCTTCAATTATTTGAAGCTTTCTGTTGTTCTTGAGCCAAAGCAACACATTTGACTACAACTAGCAAATCAGCCATATTTTCATTTACATGTCCGTGGGATTTGTTTCAAATGTTCAATCTTCATAATGGAAAGTAAGTGCTCACAGGGATATCCATATGACTAGAATAGTAAACAAGAGCACTTCATACATTGATCAGTTGGATAATATACTCCATTTTGAGTCAAGACATGCATACTAAGATAAGGTGTAGGTACAATAACCTTCACTGTCTATGGAGTTAAGCACAATGAATTTTTGTACATTCATTATTTCTTTTTGAACCATACTGAATATCTCCCTTGTCATTATAGTAGCAGCATGCTTCTTGATTTTAGCTAACCCAGTAATTATAATAGGTTTAGTATAATTTGAAGTGAAATCTACTCCATTCTCATTATGTCTAATACTTGAAAGTGCTTTATCAACTTGTTGGAACAACTCATAAAGCCTAGTCTTCCTATCTAGAAATCTATTCAAGAATGTATTCATGACTTCACAATGTTGTGTACTCTTGTACCAAAAAAAAAAGAGAAGACCTCTTATGCATAATTATTAAACTTGGCCCAGCTTGGCCACTCAGATTGGTGACCCTGCACATTGACTGGGCCGGGTGATCAATTGGATCGAAAATGTAAGTGGCCCAGTCAAAACTGGTGCAATCTAGTGGGTTTTATGCAACCTGTGTGACCTAGTAGAGTTTTATTAAGCCGGCCGAGTTTGTGAATTATGTAAAATTACATTAATAAATCCATTTTTTTTTGACTCTTTTACTATTTAAATGTGTGATAATATGGTAATTTAAACAATAGAAGACCTAAAAAATCCAAAAAAAGCATTGTTCCCTGTGCCCTATCATACCATCACATCACTTTTTAGTTTTCATATTTCTCAAAACCAGAAAAGCTACTGCTACGGGTTGTTGTGCATAATTTTTTTAATGCTTTGAAGTTTGAAGTTTGAATAGCATGTACATATGACCATAATACCATATAACTCTGTGCCATTGCCACCATCTTCTTTTGATTAGGGGGTTATTTATTTATTTATTTTTTATATACTTTATTTCTTGATTGCTTTTTAGTTTAAGCATCTTTTGTTTAATTTTTTGTTTTTGTCATGTATAGTGTGAGTTTGTGACATTGTTTCTTCTGCCAAGAACAACTCCTGGAGCTCAGCCTACTCTTAAAAGTGTGTTGTAAAGTAAGGAAGCAGTAGAAAGATGTGATCTTGCCATATCAAAGTGGATGATCGATGCTTGTATTACATTCACTACAGTTAATTCCAAGTATTATCAACAGATGATTGATACTATTCCTAGTATGGGTCCTGGTAATTATAAGGGCCTTGGATTTTATGCTCTTCGTGGTTATTTATTGGCCAAGAATGTTGAGGAGGTCAAAAATTTTGTTGATAACTATCATGCAGCATAGAAGGAGACTGGTTGCACTATTATGGCTGATGGCTGGATAGATCGATGTAGGAGAACTCTTATTAATTTTCTAGTATATTTTCCAAAGGGTATTGTTTTCTTAAAATCCGTTGATGCATCTGATGCTTCAAAGACTGCATATATGTTTTATAAGTTGCTTAGAAAGGTGGTGCTACTTGTTGGTCCTAAAAATGTGGTTCAAATTGTGACTGATAATGTTACAAATTACATTGCTGTAGGGAGGTTGTTGGAGCAAGAATTCCATACAGTTTATTGGTCTCCTTGTACAGCCCACTGCTTAAATTTGATGTTACAAGATATGGGGAAGTTAGATGAAGTAATTGATGTCGTACTTCATGTTTCAAAAATTACAAAGTATATATATAACCATTGTTATGCATTGCATTTGATGAGGAAAACACAGGCGGAAGGGAGATACTTCGGCCTGCTCCAACCCGCTTTGCCATAAATTTTATTGCGTTACATAGTATTTTGGCTCAAAAGGATGCACTAAGAGCTATGGTAGCATCTAGAAAGTGGACAATTCTAGCATATGCTAAATAAAGCAAGGGGAAAAAAAATTGTGGATAATGTTTTGAATTCTACATTTTGGAAGGAATGTGCAGTCATTGTACAAGCCACTAAGCCACTTGTTCGTGTCTTGGGCTTGCGCATAGTTGATAGTAATGATAGACTTGCTATGGGATATTTGTATGTAGCTATGCCTAAAGTGAGGGAGGAGATGATTAAGAGGTTCCATAGGAGAAAGAAAAGAATTGAACCTTACTTGAGAATTGTAGAGTCTTGTTGGGATAGACAACTATACGAAAATTTTTATGTCGCTGGTTATTGGTTAAATCCAAGTAACCAATTCAATGTCACTGAAATGGCAAAACATAAGCAAACCATATCTAGGCTCTTTGGATGTCATTGAGAGGCATTCCTATGGAAATCCTACATTACAAAGTAAGTTGACAAGTGAGATGAAATTATTTAAAAATGTAGAAGGTGACTTTGGACGAAAGTCTTCAGTTTATGACCATGAAGTCATGTTACCTGGTAAGAATACTATAATTTATTGGTTAGTTGTATTTTCTTAATTGCTTTTATTTTTTCATTTAGTCTATATTGTATAAACACTGATTGTCTTTATTTAACAATTTGTGTATAACTGTACATAGATGAGTGGTGGATATCCTATGGATCCAGTGCACCAAACCTACAAAAACTAGCAATTCGTGTTTTAAACCAAATGTGTAGTGCTTCTGGTTATAAGCGCAATTAGAGGGTTTTTTTATTTTTATTTTTAAACACAATCACTCAAAAAAGAGGAATAGATCATCAACGCCTTAATGATCAAGTCTATGTCCATGACAACTTAAGATTACAGCAAAGTTAATAATCATTGTTATTTACATGCAACTCTTTAATTGTTAAATATATATATATATATATATATATTTTTTTTTTTTTTCTGATCTCCACTACTTTCAAATTCTAACTTTTAACACGAGTATAATAAATTTGTGTAGAAATTACTTCAAGCGTTGAAACTATGATCCTATTAGCTTTGAAGTTTTTTCATGAGAATACGAATTGGGCATTAGAGGATGAGCCAACAAATTTGACAGTGGAGGAATTGGAGACCTTCCAAAATGAATTAGCAGCTTGTACAATCCAAGACAACGAAAATGATATTGGTTAGTTTGTTACATTAATTACAAAATTCACTTATTCTAGCGCATGTATTTTCTTTTTATTTCATTTGTGGCTTTATATAAGAGTTTAAATGTATGTAGATAACTTGGAACTAGGAAGAGTTGGTTGAATATGATGACAATGATAATGGAGATCCTAATAACCAATATGAAGCTAGGAGTGAGGAGCCTAATGAAAATAGAGAATCTAATAATGAGGCTAATGTTGGAGTTTTCAATGAAGATAGAGCTTCAAGTTTAAGCCCAGGTCGTAATCCATGGGTTGGAGTAATTGGAACAACCAGTGCGAGACTAAGAGAAATTAGCATTAGAGTTTGAGTTACATAATTTTTCCTTGTGAATTTTATAGAATTTCTAATGCTATTGCTTAGGAAACGTTGATTTTGAATTATAATGGCGAGTTTAATTTAGGCATATGCCTATTTGTTTTTCATTTTTTAATTTACATATTTAGGTTATGATTTCCCAAACTTAATTTTATAAATACTTATTTTTTTTTAAAATTTTTTTATTTGACCTTATGGTTTGATTGGTGACGCACTAGTTGAACTAGTGACCTAGCTCATAGACCAAGTCAACGTCCGGGCCGAGTTTAATAACTATGCTCTCATGTAAGCTTCAGCCCTTTTCATTTTTTTAGCATACATTTCATGCAATCATTCATGGTTATGTAAATTGTGTTTGTTGACCATTTTCTTCCAAATGTCTTCAAATTCATTTAGTGTAACATACTGTACCATACACTTGATTAAACTTTCATACACTTCCTATACTTTCATAGACTTCCTTATTATGTAGACTTGCAAAAGAATTCATTTTAAGATGCCACACACATAGATGATAACAAGACTGGAAAAACTGTTTTAATAGTTTTACTCATTGCTTTGTCCCATCTGTCATGATTGAAATATGAGTCTTATTGTTCATTAGTACAAGCATATTTTGCAACACCTAAGTATATGTTTCAATGGTCTCATTAACCAAAAATCCATAACCAAATACTATGGTTAGCTAGTGGTAGTTAGCTCCTACCAATATAACAAGGGTTTTTTTTTTTTTTTTTTTTTTTTTTTTTTTTTGTATACATTCATCTTATACATTGTATCAAATGCAACTACATCATCAAAACATGCATAATCTAAACGACTTTGAGAATCTAGCCAAAACAGATTTGCCAAACGAATTTCTTTATCAATGGTGTATTGAAAGAAAAAAAAATGACGAGTCCATATCTAATTTGGCTTGTAAATTTGCCAACATACATTTAGCATCACTATCATGCATATTGGAATTGCGATATGCCATTATATGGTTCTCATATCCTCTAGCTTGTTGGATTAAATGGTCCATGATTTGATTTAATTTGACCCCAATATTATGTAGTGATATAATCTAAGACTTATCGAAATCCTTAATAGTCTTGTGTGAACAAGAAATTGAGTCTTGAATAGAGTAACTAAGTTGTGATTATGCTCCCTTTTAAACTCTCCTACAACCCATTTATTTGATTTACGATCAAACCTAATAAGAAAAGCGGCTTTGCAACCACTTCTTGTTATTGGCCTTGCCTCTTGCATGAAATTTAACTTTACATCATTTTTTCTTGTTTGCAATCTTTTTTTTGCACAAACCCATCTTCTAGAGGTCACGATGTTATCTTTATTATGCTTTATCTTATTTTTGCGAATACTAAAGCCAACCAACTTCGCATATGTGTTATAAAATTTGCCACCATCATCAAGGTACTGAATTTCAAACTAGTTATTTTGGCATTAGTTAATTGATCCATTCTTTTGTTGAGAAAAGTGCTCTAGTGTTTTTCCAAATTTTGAGTAGAATTACCACTGTCATTTTGTACCGTATCTCATTCATTATCTATTATATTATTACCATCCTTGCCAGCATCATCATTAAATCAACGAACACAGTTTTTTCCCTTTGTTCGATGTATTATGATTGTTAGGTTCTAAGGTCTTAGGAGTTTTTGTATTTAGAACTCTAATTTGTAATGTTGGCAAACCATGATCAAAAAGTGTATTTAGTCTTGTTTAGAATTGCTCAAAGTTGGTTTAATATTGTAAAGTTGGAATCGAGTGGCTGCAGAAGTACTTGGGACTTTCGGCCTGGCTCGATCGATCGAAGAATAGACTCGATCGATCGAAAATCGACAGGTTGAATATTCTGCAGATTTTCCAACTCAGCCCTACTTCATTAAACGTTTAGGGTTTTGTGTTTTTACCCTAGGTATATAAACTAAACCCTAGCCACGTTTTTGTGGGTTGTCCATATTGCTTTGTTGCTCATACATTGCTGTTTTGTGTGAATCTCGTGTGAGATCTTTGAGGAGACTTCCTTTACACAAAACTTAGGGTTTTCAAGGTAGAGATGATTTCAACATCTTGAAGATCATTATAGTTGCAACCATTGGAACTTAAAAAGAAAAGCAAGCGGGGAGCTTGTAGCTGATTGAAGAATTCAAGAAAGAAGTATCCGTGGATTCGGAGCCTGCGCATGGTCGTGTCAGGAAGTTTTACTGGTGGGTAGCATTAGGAAGTCGAGCGGGGAGCTTGTAGTCCTTCTGTAAGAACTTCAATTCTTTCATAGTGAATTCTGTTATGCCTTGAGGATCGGTGGGTCAAATCCTCCCCAGGTTTTTACCGAGTGGTTTCCTGGGTGATCATATCTTGTGTTATTTATTATTCCGCTGCTTTTATCTTGATATGATTATTTGATTGCTTTAACCTAGAATTGCATAATTTGACTAAGTAACAACTTGGCTAATTAATCTAGGCTACCAATCTGTGTGTTTAAGGGGTCTAAATTTCCAACAAGTGGTATCAGAGCGTGGTAGCTCTTTTTGCTTGAGATTTCTATCTCTGAGCTGATCCTTGACCCCAGTTGTCATGGAGCATGGACACTCTTTGTTTGTTCCTCCTCATTTTGATGGGAACAACTATGCTTATTGGAAAGTAAGGATGAAAGCATTCCTGAAATTCATTGATGAAAGGGTTTGGAATTTGTTGAATACGGATGGGAGAAGCCCACTACTCCTGTGAGTGAGTGGCAAACTTCTGAAAAAGAAGCAGCAGGCTTCAATAGCAAAGCTATGAATGCCATCTTCAATGCTGTTTCTATGGAGGAATTTAAGAGGATCTCTAATGTTGAGGTTGCTCATATTGCTTGGAAAATCCTCCAAACTGTGCATGAAGGCACAAAGGCAGTTAAGATTAATAAATTGCAACAATTGACTTCTAGGTTTGAGAGTATTAGGATGTCTGATGATGAATCCTTTGATGAATTTTATGCCAAACTGAATGATATTGTCAATTCTGCTTTTAATTTGGGTGAAATCTATGATCAACCTAAAATTGTTAGGAAGATTCTTAGATCTTTAACTGAAGATTTTAGACCCAAAGTGACTGCCATTACTGAAAGCAAGGATGTGGACTCCATCCCTGTAGATGAACTTGTAGGATCTCTCCAATCCTATGAGTCTGACCTACCTAAAGTAAACAAATCCAAATCAATGGCTCTTAAGTCAGTTGATGATGTTGATGGTGGTGGATTTGATGATGAGCTCTCTGCTACAGAGATTGCCTATCTTGCAAAAAACTTTAAGAATTTTCTTAGGAATACAAATAGAAAGGCAAGAGGTACCAACACTGCTGAACCTAGAAATTTTAGGAAGAATGATCCCACTAAGGTAAATAATTTTGAAAAATCAAATGATAGAGGTGGTCAATCTTCTAATAATTTTTTGGGTCCTCAATGTTTTGGTTGTCAAGGGTATGGTCATATGAAATCTGAATGTCCTACATTCTTGAAGACTAAGGGTAAGTATGGCTGTAACCCTTAGTGATAATGAGGTTTCTGATGATGAGTCCGGGTGTGACGAGGATGGAAACTTCATTGCTTTCACAGCTATGCTATGGTCAGTGAAAGCGTATCTGCTGAAGAGAACCTTCTGATGGGGAACTCTCTGAAGATGCAGATCTTCAAGAGGCCTATAACAAACTTTGCAAAATTGCTGCAAAGGATGCTATGAAAGTTGATCTTGGCCTAAAGAAAATTGACTCTCTGGAGCTTGAAAAGAAAAATTTGCTTGTTAAACTGTTTGATGCTAATGAGCTTCTAAATAATGTTAAATCTGAGAACATGCTTTTCTTGATAAAGTTAGAACCTTAGAACATGATTTATCTATTGCTAGATCTGCTAGTTCTAAACTTGATCACATGTTAAATGTTCAAAAGTATCCTGCGGATAAATCTGTTTGGGATATGTTGAAAGCATCTTTGGCTCTACTCCACATTCCACAAATTTTGTTCCTGCTTCTTCTTCTGAACCTTCTGCTAGTGAGGTTGTGAGTGAAACTGTCAAACCACCTGTGAGTGAGGTAGTTAATCCTGTAGAAGTTTACCACCTAAGAAGATTAGGGTAGACTTAAGAGAATCTAAACCTAGGGAGCCTACCAAATCTAAGGACAAGATGCATGGTAAACCTGCTTGGGTTTGTCATTATTGTGGTAAGTCTGGACATATTGTCCTAATTGTTACAAGCGTCAAGCTGATAAGAGAGCAACTAAACCAAAAGTGCCTGTGCCTCAAGCACAAGACCCTATGGCACTAATTGGTGAATTGGTAAAGGTGTTAAACCTTTATTCCAATCCTGGAGTTGGGAATCACTCGAATGTGAATATGAACTCCAATGCTCGTGGTGCATCCAAAAGGTCTTGGATGCAAAAGACTCGAACTAACTGAGTCTTTCTGACATGGTCCTTGTGCTTAATTGCCTTTTCCTTTGGTGACCATTGTTCTTTGGTTTTTTGTCTTTTTGTTGTTTTTGTTCTAGGACTTGCATTGCATTACATTCATGCATTTCATTCTAGGATGTATCTGTTTTCTCTTTTAATAATAAAAAAAAAAAAAAAAAAAAGGGAGAAAGCAAACATTATGTTAGACACTATTTGTCTTGATTTTTGAAAAACAAGGTTGGTCTATCTTGTGACACATATCATGGTCTTGTACCTTGTTTAACTTTGATGAACTTTTTCATTGCACTTGACTAGTTAAAACTTTTAGTGCATGTTGTGTGGGAAAGATGTGTTTGGTTTTTATTCTCCTTGTCTTAATCATGAAGTCATATGTTATTTAACTGTCGGACTTGATTCTTTTGAGAAAGGCATAAATAACCATCTCACCACTGTTCACTAGCCAATCATGAACACCTTAGTGCATATCATAAGATTCTGTGCTCGAGAAAGTGTAGCACATGCACAAAAAGAACATAAGGTGTAGCCTCAAAATAAATTAAAACTGGTGTGTACTATTAGGCTTAATGCCAATTCACTTAATTCAAACCGGTGTGTACTATTAGGCTGAATGCCATCTCATACAAATAAGAGGCAAAAATACAAGAAACTTACATGATTGCAAGCTTTTGTTCTAGGAGATGTGGGAGTTATAGGATGTAACTCTTTAGGTGATAGTCTCTTTTAAATTCTATGTGATGAATTGTGTAGACTTTGTGTTTGATTGCCATTCACATATCACCTCACATGTATCCCAAGTTTTTGCTAGTATCACACACTACACAAGTTACTCTTTGTTAAACACTGTACATACGAGTGTGTGTGTTTATGGTCTGACCAACCAAGTTTGAAAATATCTTGAGATTTGTGCACAACATTTTTTGTTGCTTGAGAAAATTCAATGGGGGAATGATTGAAACGTGTTTTTGACATAATTTGGGTTTAAAAATTTTGGGTTTTTGAAAAAGCATTCCATCTCATACTCATGCATTTTGTTTTTACTATTTAATGCTTTGAGGAGTTGTTTTACAAAATTTTGGTTTGTGTCTTTCAAAACTGGATTTTTTTCAAAATTTAGTGAGCTTCTGACCATTTCGATCGATCCAACCCATTTTTCGATCGATCGAAAAAGTGCCTTAGTTTGTTCTAAAACGACTGTCACATTCGATCGATCGAATGTAATTTTCGATCGATCGAATATCGTGAAAAAGGTTTTTAAAAGGCACTTTTCTGACTTTTTCAAAGATCCTATTTCAAAACTTTTCAAACCTTTTTCCTCTCTCCGCGTTGGCAAGCTTGGTATTGTGATTTTTTGTCGTTTTCTTCCGAAGTCTTTGCACAATCTCTCTCTCCTCAAGCCGGTAAGACCCTTTTGCCCTTCCTTTTGATTTATTTTTCATCATTTCATGCATACATTCATGCTTTTAAGGGGCGATTTTCGCACTTTGCTTTTTTGGTTTTTTCTTTTGATTCAAGCCATAATTGATGCAATTGATCATTGGGTTTTTGTGGGGACATGTTATAGACATGATTTAAATAGTTCAATTTGATCAATTTTGAGTTTGATGTGAAATTGAAAAATCTAGGGTTTCCTAATTGATCCGATTTGGGGATTTTGTGAAATTGAGTAGAATTTGATGCAATTGGCTTGTTGGATTGATGAAATTAAGCATTATAATCTATGTGTTGTGTTTTGTGATGCTCAATTCATCATTTGGTTTTAAAAATTTTCAATTTGTGTTAAATTTTTGGGGTTTTTGTTCAGAAAATTCCTTGCTCAAGCCAATTTTGTCAATTTAATCTCAATTGAACTTAGTTGTTCACTGCATTAGTGCATGCATCATGGCATTGTATCTGCTCATGCATCATATAGATTTTAATTCTATTGTTTTTTTTGTGCTAACTTGCAGTCTGCCTTTGGTTTTTTTTTTTTTGTTCTTTTGGTTTTCTCTTTGTGTCTCTGTTCTTTCCTTAGCATCATGCCTAGGAAAACTAGAGCCCATAGGTCCCTTCCCTCATCCTCTCCATCCCCTCCCTCCTTTGACCGTGAGAGGTTTCCGAGTGAGAAAAACCAAGATCTTTTTGAGAAGCTTAACCTTAAGAGGAAGATTTGGGCTGAGCGTTCTGTTGTGTTAGATGAGCTTGATCCGGCCATTAGGGCTAACTTTGAGCGTCGGGGCTGGTTACCTTTGTTAGACATCTCTGATCCTCCTCCACCGTCTGCCTTGATTAGAGAGTTCTATTCGAACATCTCTATCCACATCTATGATTCCAACACTTTGGTAAAGAGTTGGATACGAGGTGTTGGGTACACCATTACTCCTCAGGTAGTGGCTGCTGCTCTAGGGGTACCGTTGGTTAGGGATCCTGTCTATCCTTATGATGAGTCTCCCGAGCTGAGCGATGTTTTGTCTTACATCACTGGTACTTCTGTCCAGTGGGGTTCTGATCCTAGGATCACTTCTGCTGAGCTCTCCGGGTTACATTATCTTTTCTTTAGGATAGCCTGTCATTCCATCTGGCCTATTTCTCATGTGCACACCATTCCTCTTGAGAGGTGTGTATTTTTGTACGCTCTTGTTACTGATGCTCCTATCAGTTTTCCCCATCTATTTCTTCGTTCTTTGAACGAGGTTTATAGGAGTTCATCTTCTTCACATGCCCTTGTTCATCCTATTTTCATTCATAGGATTTTGCTCCATCTTGAGCTTCGTGGCTTTCCTTCCTCTGAGCCTGTTCATGTGATTGCTCCTATCGGTGCGTCTTTTCTTAGACAGAGGGCTGCTCATCTTCGAGCTGGTTCTAAACACCCTAGGTCTGAGCCCTCTAGTAGCGTACCTCCTCCTCCTTCTTCTTCTGCAGGTCCTGCTGGTGAGGATATTTCTGATCCAGTTGGTGCTGATACTGCTGCTGCTGATGTTCCTTCACCTCCTTCGGCCGACTTTGATGTTCGTCGTACTTTGGAGACTGTCATGACTGTTCAGCAGGCTCATGGTCAGATTTTGGTGGACTTGCTGGATGAGATTCGTGCTCTTCGAGTGGATTTAGCACGTCTTCATTCTTCCTCACCACCTCCTTTTGATGGCGACTCATGATTGCTCTTTGGCATTCCGTCACAAAAAGGGGGAGTGGAGTTTTGACTTGGAGTTTTGTCTTGTGGAGTTTTTTTGTTGTTAGGGGAGATATTGTTTTAGATTGTATCTAGGTGCTTCACTATGTATATCATTTTTTTTGGATATTCATGTTAGGGGGAGTAACATTGTTTGATATACATTTATTTTTTATTGATTCTTGTTGCTTTATGATTCACTGCGTATTGATTTATATTTATGACTTGTTCATTTTTATATGTCTTTATTTTGTGTTGTGTGGATCTTACAAGAATGTTATACCTGTTGTTTTTACTCTTTTCTGTCACACATGCGTTTATGCGTTTGTTGAGTATTTCAGGAATATACAGGTTGATTCAACTAAGCTGCTGTCTACACTTGCAACTGATGGATAGTAGTTAGGCTGAATTTGATTTTATGAGCATTACCTTTGTAAAGGGCTTTTTATTTGTAAAACTTTGAGCTGTGAATTAGGGTTTTGTCACGGATTGCCAAAGGGGGAGTTTGTTAGGTTCTAAGGTCTTAGGAGTTTTTGTATTTAGAACTCTAATTTGTAATGTTGGCAAACCATGATCAAAACAGTGTATTTAGTCTTGTTTAGAATTGCTCAAAGTTGGTTTAATATTGTAAAGTTGGAATCGAGTGGCTGCAGAAGTACTTGGGACTTTCGGCCTGGCTCGATCGATCGAAGAATAGACTCGATCGATCGAAAATCGCACAGGTTGAATTTTCTGCAGATTTTCCAACTCAGCCCTACTTCATTAAACGTTTAGGGTTTTGTGTTTTTACCCTAGGTATATAAACTAAACCCTAGCCACGTTTTTGGGTTGTCCATATTGCTTTGTTGCTCATACATTGCTGTTTTGTGTGAATCTCGTGTGAGATCTTTGAGGAGACTTCCTTTACACAAAACTTAGGGTTTTCAAGGTAGAGATGATTTCAACATCTTGAAGATCATTATAGTTGCAACCATTGGAACTTAAAAAGAAAAGCAAGCGGGGAGCTTGTAGCTGATTGAAGAATTCAAGAAAGAAGTAGTCCGTGGATTCGGAGCCTGCGCGTGGTCGTGTCAGGAAGTTTTACTGGTGGGTAGCATTAGGAAGTCGAGCGGGGAGCTTGTAGTCCTTCTGTAAGAACTTCAATTCTTTCATAGTGAATTCTGTTATGCCTTGAGGATCGGTGGGTCAAATCCTCCCCAGGTTTTTACCGAGTGGTTTCCTGGGTGATCATATCTTGTGTTATTTATTATTCCGCTGCTTTATATCTTGATATGATTATTTGATTGCTTTAACCTAGAATTGCATAATTTGACTAAGTAACAACTTGGCTAATTAATTTAGGCTACGCAATCTGTGTGTTTAAGGGGTCTAAATTTNTGGGGGGGCCGGAGATAAGCGAATTTTTTTTTTTTTCAAATACGCATCCATATAGTATTAATAAACTATCAACCAAGACAAATACCCAAAAATCATTGTTTCTTAATACGCATCCATAAACACACCCAAATTTTTTTTTTAAATACGCATCCATATAGTATTAATAAACCATCCAACTGTCTCTATCTCACTCTCGCCTCTCCCTTTCTTTTCTTTTCTTTTTTTCTTTTTTTCCTTCGTTTTTGGCTTTTCCGTTTGGTTTTGGGGTCTTTTACTGACTGCTGGGTTTTCTTCTTCTTCTTCTTCTTTTTTTTTTTTTTTTTTAACATATATATTTATATATATTTTAAGGTTTTCAATGGCTTTGAAAACTCCTGGGCTGGCCGGCTGGGATAGGGATGGTTGAGGTGAGGGAGGCCCAAGCTAAAAACCAAGGAGACGCAACCCTTATTTTGAAAATTTACATACTAAAAAAAAAAAAATTTGGGCCCAGGGGGGCCCAGGCCCCCTTTGCCTTCTACCTGGGTCCGTCCCTGGTTCATGCCAAACCACTATCCATTTATTAATAGCGGATGTGGGTAGACTTAGAGTAAGCTAAACCACATTAATTTGTGTATGTTGTGCTTAATATTTATTGTCTCACATATTTAACAACAATTGGTAGCAAAGCTTCCACTATCGCACAATATTAAATAATTTTGTTGCAGAATATGTTTAGGGGTTTAAACAATACTTTTTCCTAGATTTATAGAAAAAATCTCCGCTATATGTTTGCATTGAGATATAAAGCATGAGAGGTTGCTTTTTTTTTTTTTTTTTTTTAAGAAAAGCAGCATGAGATTTAAACACCACTATAATATTAGATTTGAAACCTACCCTTTTTTTGAACCTTTTTTTTTTTTTTTGTTTTTTGCTAGTATCGAGAAGTACCCTTTCGTTGACCTTATAGGTAATACTCATAGCTAACGTGTTGATGAGTTGTCATTTATTTGTGAATTAATTATTAGGTCAAATTCAGCAGATACAATTTTAATACTCTTGGTTTTGGCAGTAATGAAAGAAACATAACTCAAATTGCCATCATGTCACGACTGTTATCATTCTGATACTTGTCATTAGTCTTTGCATCTTTTTAAAAGTAAGAAAGAGGAAGCCAAAGGATTACCTTCAAGGTAAGATCTCAGTGTTGCTTGTTATTTGAAAGCTATTTTTAGATATTTTAAGGGTCTTATTAACAAATGCCCTTACGGCATTTGTTATTAGACTATTATTGAAAAGTTTTGATACAAATTTCATGAAAAATATAAAAATGTGTAAAAAAATTAGTTTTTTTTTTTTTCTAGAAAAAGTTTCTAAAATATTTCTTAAATTAATGTTCTTAAGGTATTGGTTAACTTTTAGTATAAATAATAACAAACTTTAACAATGTGTGTGTCATGTGAAGCATATAGGAAATAATATCTTTCTTATAAGTACATGGCAATTGTGGTAACGGCATTTAGCATTTTCAAAAAAGAAACAGTTGTAATGACCGTTCCCCCCAAATTTGAGTATGTGACTACCTCAATCTTAAAAATTAGATCTATTGCCAGTTTGACTATAAAAAGTTTGTCTCAATATGTTACCATCTTTTTAAAATTTCATTTATTTCGGTGAAAAATTTCTCTGTTTTCCAGTTTTTGTGCGACAGATGGTAACATTTTCCATTTTCCATTGTCAACAAAACTAGAAGCACATAGAAAATTTTTTTGGCTTCATTCATACCTCCCCTTTCAAATCCTCTATGCTGCAACGAGCACTTCTTGACTTTCTCTCCGTTTTCCAGTTTTTGTGCCACCATCAATCCAACCACATCTTTCACTGCCCGTTGGCCAAAAAATCATCAGTCATTACAACCACGTTGCCATTTAGCCCACCCTCTATCCAACCACCAATCTTCAGCCATAGTAGCAACCAATCACTGGCCACCATCAGTTGCTACCAATAACTCACCGTCTCCATCTCTGTCATCACCACCACCATCCACTACTACTACTACCATCACTTTCCTTCGTTAGGATTTTCGGTGCAACCAAAAGTTAGAGATTATTTTTTCAGTTACAACCAAACTATGAAAATAAATCATTTCCCTCAATGAATATTTTGTAGAAAGTATTTTTATTCTGTTGAAGCCTAAATTTGACACATGGTTTGGCTGAGAAAAAATACCAAGCTATATTTGGAAAGCTAGAATCCAAAAATGTTTGTCCAAGCTGTAGCTATTTACACATTTTTTCTTTTGATTTTGTTATACATTACTGGAAAGACCCACGGCAATATAATAGCCCACAAATATAATTGGAAGCAATAGTCTCCTTTTTTTTTTCTTTTTCTTTTTTAGAGAGAGAGAGTTGAGGTTTAAAGCTATGGACATGGGCACCACAAAGGATAACATTATCATTGTACTTTCACTTGAATTCCAATTAGAAGCCATAATTTGTTGTAGGCTTTCTCATTAAGTAAATAACGCTTTTAGAATAAATAAAATTGAGAAATTTATTACAGTTGATTTGAATTGAATCATGTCTAATAATTTCAAATCTCTTTGTAAGCTTTGATTAGTTCTCCTCTGCAAGTAAATAAAATACTCATCCATTACATGCTCCTCTATGCAAGTGTTTTACTCTAATTTAAGATGAACTTGCCTCTATTAAATGTGTATATAACTTGTTCTTCTCTTTGAAGAGCTAAATGTGAAGTCCTTGCAATTCGATTTTGGCACTATTATAATTGCGACAAATAACTTTTCTGAAGCAAATAAGCTCGGGAAAGGTGGATTTGGGCAGTTTACAAGGTATGAGAATGTTATTATATGAACTGAACTATTAATCATGTCCTAATGTGTTGAGCCAATAATGTGTGAACACAATCTTTCTAATTCCTTGAAGTTGAATTAGAGATTATTCATTCATAATTATATTCTTACATATATACAGGGTAAGCTTTCAAATGGACAAGAGATAGCTGTGAAAAGATTATCAATGAACTCCAGACAAGGAGATTTAGATTTAAGAATGAGGTCCTCTTAGTAGCCAAGCTCCAACATCGAAATTTAATTAGGCTCCTTGGGTTCTGCATAGAAGGAAATGAAAGACTTCTCATCTATGAATTTGTGCCCAACATAAGCCTTGATCACTTCATATTTGGTATCTGTTCTTTTCAATATTAGTTTATAATCTGATCAGAATAATTTCAGTTGGTGAAAAATATTTTAATTCCTTTTTGTTGAAAAATTCAATTTAGAATATTTGATTACTAATTTGGTTTCATGAATATTTAGATCCTACGAAGCGTGCACAATTAGGTTGGGAAAGGCGTTATCAAATAATAAGAGGTATTGCTAGAGGATTCTTTATCTTCATGAGGATTCCCGACTTCGGATAATTCATCGTGACCTTAAAGCTAGCAACATTCTATTAGATGCAGAAATGATCCCAGATTTCAGATTTTGGTATGGCAAAACTGTTTGTACCCGATCAAACCGAAGGCAGTACAAATAGAATGTGGGAACATAGTAAGCATCAAACTTGCTAGTTGCTAGAGCTAATGAATGCAATCCTAGCTACATGCATAGTAAAATTCATTTCAATAGATTACCTGTCAGAGTACTAGCAAGAAAGCCATAAAAGAATTGAAAATTGAAAATTTTGAATGTAACTATTACGAGCTCTATTGTCATTTACATTGATACTAGCTTTGTTAATATTGATATGTAGTGGATATATGGCTCCCGAATATGCAATGACAGGACAATTTTCAGTGAAGTCAGATGTCTTTAGTTTGTTGTGTTAATCTTGGAGATTGTAAGCGGTCGGAAAATTACCTGTTTACATAATGGAGAGGATAGGGAGTATCTTCTAAGCTATGTGAGTACGAATATTCAAAGTTACATTTCCATTATTTTGAAAAAATAAATGATAAACTGGATGTCGAAAAATTTCTTCTTTAACATGGTATATGCGACATTGGTATATTTCTGCAGGGCATGGAAAAAATTGGATGGAGGGAAAACCTTAAAATATATATAAATATATATGTTAAAAAAAAAAAAAAAAAAGAAGAAGAAGAAGAAGAAAACCCAGCAGTCAGTAAAAGACCCCAAAACCAAACGGAAAAGCCAAAAACGAAGGAAAAAAAGAAAAAAAGAAAAGAAAAGAAAGGGAGAGGCGAGAGTGAGATAGAGACAGTTGGATGGTTTATTAATACTATATGGATGCGTATTTAAAAAAAAAATTTGGGTGTGTTTATGGATGCGTATTAAGAAACAATGATTTTTGGGTATTTGTCTTGGTTGATAGTTTATTAATACTATATGGATGCGTATTTGAAAAAAAAAAAAATTCGCTTATCTCCGGCCCCCCCAGCTTGAAATCCTGGGTTCGTCCCTGACATGAACTCTTATAAATCTTGAATAAAAGCCTTCATTGAGCTGCATCTTGAATCTTTTAATCCTGAACTTTTGACATGCGTAATAGACTCGATCTTGATTGCGTTTTCATGAAATATACCAACCAAAATCCTATAACTTTTAGATTTATAATACTTCATATGAAGCATGAAATTAATCCATTTTAAACGTTGAGGATTTTTTTCCCCTACAAAGTGGGGAGGGTTCATCCACAGAGTGGTCAGATTCTGCAATTAAATAAGTCCAAAATATTTAGGGGAACTATCCATGAAAAATCCAAATTAGTATATATTTTACCATTACCAGGCAGTGGCGATGGCAACAATGGCGATGGCAACGGTGATGGCAACAATGGCGATGGCAACGGTGGCAGCACAGGAGCTGATGCTTCTAGAAACAAAGAGTAGTTGCCATACCTTAGAGAGCAAATTGGGCTTATTATTCGAAACTCTGTCCTTGCTTGACAACATTCTTGAACTTTCTCAATCAGTATTTGTAGGCAATTTCCGCATTGAGTACTCTTGATATCTCTTGTACACTGCACCAACCCATATCTAAAACCATTCCCATTACCAACTGACACATTACCTGCCTTGAACAGCAATTCTGTTGCTAGAACTTCATCTCTCAGGTTGTTCATAAGACCAAGTGCTCCAAAATTAGGTTCTTCAGGTGCAGTAATATTATTCTGGGCATTCCACATGAACACATGTGGCTCTGTCTGAGACACTCCAAAGAAATTAATGTCAGAGTACCTTAACATGCATTCATTGTACCATGCGATGGCACTTTTACCCGGACACCGAGTTTTATTATAATTGCTCACATAGCTGACACAGGTTTGGCAAGTATATTGGGAAACATCGCCTCGGCAGAGAAAGAGGCCGTAGATGCCAGTAATATTAGATATAGCTTTGTAGAAGCTGTAGTTTTGGGAAGCTTTGGAGGATAAAGAATCCAAGAGGACTGCGAGGTTGGATAGGTAGTCATCGTTGGCTTGCTCGGGAGATCCTAGTCCAACTGAACAATAGTGATAATTGTAGATTGGCACAGGCTGGGAATTAATGTAGCTGGTAAGAGCAAAGACAACTAATGATAGGAAAAGAAAGGCTCTGGAGTTGCGGAAAGAAAACATTTTACCTCCTAGGCTTCAACAGAAAATTCGTTATTTGACCAGACCACATGCTTATATATGGCTGATTATCATTCATCCATAAGAAATAATATTCTCCAAATAAATTATTTCGGGCAAAATATTTTACTCGCAATGTCATAAATTGAAATTGTGAGTTAAATTCATGGTTTCAGTTATTGAAATACAAAGTGTGAGTAATAATAACGCCCATTATTTTCTCAAATGTGCTAATAAGACTTTCAGTCTTAGAAAAAAAAAAGTATTTTGTCAAAGTTTCTGGTTTTCCCCCTAAAAAAAAATGAAGTCCAATAAGTTGTCTGGGTCAAATTTTGTCACTTTTTATTATTATTTTGAAATAATTATCTTACACGGAAGCATGTGACTAAGGAAAGGAGATGCTTTCTTGAATTATTGGAGTAAACCTTTGACTTCTCTTATTTTCCAACTGTACTTCAACTTCTAAGAAACATACATTATTTGTCCTGGTTAGGAAGATTAAAATATTTTGGAGTTTAAATGCAACAAGATGTGGTGTAAACCCATCTATTTATGCTCTTCAATATCAATGTGTCACATTATCCGAAGTCGGAATCCTTATGAAGATATAGAATCCCTCGAGCAATGTCTCTTATGATTTTGTTACACCCTTCCTAGTCTAATTTGCTCGCTTCATTAGATTTATAGATTCAGTAAATCAAATTATTCACCAAATATTAAAAAAATTACTTTCTCAACAAAAAGAACAAGATTCTTGTTTAACGAAAATTTTTTATTATAATAAAAAAAATAGCAATGAAATGAAATAAGTGCTAAATATATAGTTATCAAGGCTTGTATTAGGTACAAACTCTTAGATAAAAAGTTTTGGACAAAATTTAGTTACAAAATTAGTTGTAGATTTAGACTATAACTTTACTCAATATCATTTTATTGGAGGTGAATTTTGACAAATTCACTATTGGATTACATTTTCTTCTTATATCTTCCATACTTGCAAAATTTCGAGAAAACTAAAGATCAATAGCTATATCATTAATAAATTGTTTAAATTGTAAGGTTTTGTAGTTTAAAATTATGCAAAAAAATATATTAGCTTTTAGATCATATAGTAAATAATATCCGATTGACACAAAATTTGACATGTATATTAAGAAAATAAAGAACATGCAATTCAACGGTTAGATTTTCAACATATATAGTTAAACTTTGTCCAAAAGTCTTTCTCTTCCTTCTAAGCAAAATCCAAGGAGCCTAACTAAATTTTGGTGTTTTGGAACTTGGCTACTAACAAGACTTCATTCTTAAATTCTAGATCTCCTTGTCTAGAATTTCTTGAAAGCCTTTTCACAGCTATCTCTTGACCATTAAATAGCCTACCCTGTATGCATGTCCACACGTGTATATATGAGAGTAATGTAGAAAAATGATTATTTAACTCAACTCCAAGGAATTGAATAATGCATTTCATGTCATAATGCTTTTCTACCCTGTAAACTTCCCCAAATCCACCTCTCCCAAGTTTATTTTCCTCATAAAAGTAGTCTTCTTCAATTATCTTAATTGATACAAAAACCATAACTCATCACCACAAAACCAAGAAATAAGTGGGAAAAAAACAGAAAAGAAAAAAGAATAGAATAGATACCAAGTGATATCGCATAGTTTTGTAGCAGTCTAGATTCAATAGAATACCTAGAATGAAAATTGTAGTCCAATACTATTGCTAGGACAACATGTACCAGTTGGGCAAGAAATATTTCCCATTTCAGGGAAGTAACCGATTACCGTAGATAGCAACTTGGGCTAAGGATCTGAACCTCTTTTCTTCGCCTGGCGACAGACTAGGACTTTCTCCATCAACATTTTTAAGCAATCCCCGCATTCAGTGTTGAAGATGGTGATTCTAAAATCAATTAAAGGAAGAAGCTCTATCAAAAAAAAAAAAAAAAATTAAAGGAAGAAGCCAAAGGACCAAAACGACAGGGTTTCGAGGCAAGATTAATATATCTGTTGCTACTGAGTGGAACGTATCGTTTGATTAATCAGTCTTGGACAAAACGCAGCGTTTGATTGTCTACAAGTTAAGTGGATGAGAAGCTCTAAAACGGTGACGTTTAGGCTGGTTCAAATGACAGTTATTTTGGCACGAAAAACAGTTTCTGTTGCAGTTAATCTTCCCTAAAATCACGGACTTGATCCGTATAATTTGGAGCTCCTAATTATTCTGTTATGATCACAAATTTTATTATAAATAGTGAGCAAGGCTCAGATGTATCATTAAGCAAGAAAAATAATTTTTCAATATAGAAGTTTTTTCTCTCAAATTCTCTCTCTCTCTCTTCTGCAACACTATCTGTTATTCAACCTTTGCTTTAGTCTTAAATCTTGCTTCAATCCAGAAATTCTCTGTGTAAGAATTTCTTCATTCAATACCATTTATATCTCTCGTACATTGCACCAACCAATGACTAAAACCATTCCCAACACCATCACCATTACCCACTGACCGATTACCTGCCTTGAATAATTTACCTGTTCCTAAAGCTTCATCTACAAGTTCGTTCAATAGAACAGGTGCTCAAAAATTAGTCGTACCATATGATGGCACTTCTACTTGTTGGACACCGACTAGTGATGAAATTTCTCAAATAGCTGAAACATCTTTGGCAGATATCATTAGAAACATCACCCAGGCAGAGATAGAGGCCGTAGATGACACCATTAGTAGAGGTAGTCACCATCACATGCAGCGACTTGAGGCTCATTAAATGGGGTTATGATGCGCCACTAACAGAGTAAAATCTCGTGTATTATGGACCTTGGCCACAGTATGCAGAGCTCTAGGGATGATAATGCTAGGATCATAATTAAAGTCACAGTTTTTGCCTCCATAACTTGTCTTTATAACAAATTGTGAGCAGTGGATCGACAACTTTGGCAGATATATTTACTTTCAATTAACACATCATTAAATGGTTGATTAACTGTATCATTAAAGATATATGTTACACTTTATGATTAGAAAATTATTCACTACTCTTTGAGAGTAGACATGCTATTCTCACCTTTCAAATAATTAATGGATCTAACAACACATTTAATTAGTAGGATCCACGATTTATACTAATGAAGGAAGTACCATGTCATAATTTTTCTTTAAGGTTAGTGTTTCATGCATAAATTGGGGATTTTGTATTCTAGTAATTCTACCTTTCTTTCTCTCTCTCTATGAAAATCAATCTAAATAAACAAGTATGGAAATAAAAATCCTCAAAAAATAACTTATCTCTCTCTCAAATTTAAAATTACTATTTTCTAGTAGACATGCTACTCTCACCTTTCAAATAATTAATGGATCTAACAACACATTTAACTAGTAGGACCAATGATTTATACTAGGGAAGGAAGTACCATGTCATAATTTTTCTTTAAGGTTAGTGTTTCATGCATAAATTGGGGATTTTGTATTCTAGTAATTCTACCTTTCTTTCTCTCTCTCTCTCTCTCTCTCTCTCTCTCTCTCTCTCTCTCTCTCTATGAAAATCAATCTAAATAAAAAATTATGGAAATAAAAATCCTCAAAAAATAACTTATCTCTCTCTCAAATTTAAAATAACTATTTTCTAGGAAATATAATGGTATCAACTAGATATTTTCTAAAATAAATCCTAAGCTTTATTCTAATGTTACAATTCACAACCAAACTCATGAATAGGTTTAGTTATTCCATTACAACACATTTTATTCCCAGCAATAAAGATTACAATTCCTGTTATAATTTACATTTCAGTGTACCAAACATGGCCAAAGAGTTTTATTCATATATTGACTAAATGGCCTTCAAATACATTTTGTAACTCTGGAGTTGTACTCTGCCGCTCAAACCATTAAATTGAATGTTTAATAAGACATTGATTATACCAAAAAAGAAAAAGAAAAAGAAAAAAAAGAGTTCCTAATTAGAGTTCGAACTCTCAATTTAACCATAATTTGACCGAGATAAAGGAATTCAATAAAAGGGAGATTTTTTTTAATAACCTTAAACTAAGGATTTTCAATCTTGTTAGGTTTTAACTAAACTAGAGTGTAGCCTCATATATATGCATGGGTACAATTAAAAATAATCACAATTATAACTTTTTTTTAAAGAGATTCAAATTATACATAGTATTAGCTTACACTTTTTTTAAACTATACATTTCTAAAATATCTATTGGCTTCTCATTATATATATATATATATATATATGTATGTATATGTATGTGTGTGTGTGTGTGTGTTCATGGTGCTCTCAAGCTGATCTCAGTCTCCTCTAAAGATCAACTTGCAGATATCTTCACCAAGTCACATCCTAAGGGACGCCTTCGTACTTTGGTTGACAACCTCAAGTTGGTCTCACATTCACCTTGAGTTTGAGGGGGGCTGTTAACATATATAGTGTTGTGGGCTTTAGGCCCAGTTAGGTTACTTGTATAGCACACATATTTACTTGTACTGCACACATATGCCTCCTATATAAAGGCATCTATGTACATTCTTTTATACAAGAAATACAATACAATCATTCAGTATTTCTAACAGCATCCATGTCCTGTGGTTTTTTGATGAAGCCAAATCATTTGGAAGTCTGGATCAATGTTCACAAAATTTATGGGGGAAAGGTTTGTCGAGTGTTGATATAATTGAACATATACTCAACGAAGTCTTTGAAGTATGCAGCAGCTCTATTCTCGAAGACAGCCTGGAGTTTGTGAGAGTGAAAGAAACAAAATTCGTGTGAATCAGTCGAAATGGGAACCATGGAAGATTGGGACCAAAGAAAAACAAGTTCTACATGATTTTTTGGAGGTACAAAAGAAAACAGCCATGCATAGTACGAAGTCAGCCACGAATTGTGGCGTGGTCTCCACCTTCCCAAGCAAGACTACTTGGCTAATTATTTCGACGGTGAAATAATTTTTGAGCTAATTTCGATGGTGAAATATTTTGTGTTTCATAAAATGATTGCAGGGTTTTGAAATTCAAGTGTGGAAGGGACTGCCAACTCAAATTACAATGAAACTTTACATAACTTTCTGTATCTACTGCTAGCACTTGCCACTTGTAGATGTTTTATAACTCAATGAAAGACACTCAAGTTCATGAATATATGAATTTTGGGTTAAGTTCTGTAAGTCTGTTTATTTATTTATTTTCCCTTAAAAATTAAAATTTACGGTTGCAGAAAAGCCCCTCTCATTTAGCTAAATTGTTAAAAGAGATGAAGGAAGGTTTATATACAGTAAGTACGAGCTTGGATACAAATGGGTACAGGTTGGCCCGTTTAGATGCAGCAACTCTGTCGCAAGGACGAACTATAGCCACGTTTAAAAAAGTGCGGCCATAGACCCCTTTGGCCTATAGTCACGGGGTTTAGGCCACATTTGAAAATGCGGCCTAAAAAAACACGGCTATAGGCCAAATCATCGTATAGTCACGTTTTTTTGACCTATAGCTGCATTTTAAAAACGTGACTACAAAATCCTTTTTTTTTTTTTTTTGGTAGTGTAAGTTGCCGCAAGATTTTTTTTTCTTAATCCCTCTCTCAAAACCCCGAATTTTAATTTGGTAAATCAATGCTCTATCTACTGATTTTCGGTTTCTAATTATTGTTTGTGGCTGTTTTGTTTCAACAAATTAATACGCAATATAAATTTGTAGGTGTTTATTCTAGTGTTCTTATGTTTACCCTATGAATGAAAACAGTGTACTGTCCATTTGAGATCTACTTATTTTGCTGAAACTGAAAACTTTTTGCTAAAAGTACTGTAGATAAAGGTAAAAGTTAACTGAAATAGTATAGTGAGACCCATTAATAGTACCAAAAAAATGTAATGAGACCTATGAATAATAACAAAAATAAGCTAAATAAAAGAAAAAATGACTTTCAGCAAAATAAGCGGATTCCAAACGGACCCTAAGTATGCATTTGGCATAGATTATTTTTGCTAATTTATTTTACTATTCAGCTTATTTTTGCTATTATTCATGAGTCTCACTGCACTTTTTGGTACTATTCATGGGTCCCACGGTACTATTTCAGCTAACTTTTATCTCTATTTATAGTATCTTTAATAAAAAAGTTTTCAATTTCACTAAAATAAGTGGATTCCAAAGGCCTTTAGAATCAGTTTTTTTGTTGTATTTGTAAATTGAATGTGTTTGAAGAATGACCCAACTGCTTTTACTTTTAGTTAATGATTAACTCTGTGGTGATGGTTTTAGCACGTTGTTTCGATTGAGTAATGAATAATTTAATTAGTAAATAAGTATTTTAATCACAATGACTTGACTTTCGAAAGTTTGTATGATGCAAAAAAAGGACTCCACAAACCTTGGACTTAGAACAAATTGTTTGGAAAATTAGAAAGCATGTCGAGCTTCTTTGGCTTTTGGAATTGAAAACTTGGACTCATAAAAAATATGGCTAGAAATTTTATTTAAAAAAAAATTAGGAAACATATTCTGCAACACTAAGAAACAAAGACAAATTACTTATTATATACTAATATATGCGTAATCTTTTTTATTTTATAGTGATCATTGAATTGAAATGCATTATCTACTTTGTAGTTACTTGTCAAGTTGAATATTTTGATATTTGAATTATTTTATTTACTTTATTTTTAGGGTCTGTTTAGATACTGCTTATAGCTGAAAACTGAAAACACTATAACAAAATAATTTTTAAATGTGTGAATAATGCCGTGAGACCTAATTTTAAAGTTGTTTTTGCTAAAAAAAGTACTTGCAAGTTCTGTAAACAGTTTACAGAATCCACATATCAAAATGCAGACGCGCAATTTATTTCATTTTAGCAAGATCCAAACGGGACTTAGACTTTCGGATTTGGATCTATAAATTTGTTTGAACTTATTGGTCAGTCTCAAATGGTCCTGTTTGAGATGGGCTTGGATCTGGACTTGTATATATATATGTTCCATGATTTAGATCTTTCAGAACCAAAGCACTCGCAGTTGTACTACGCTGGATTTTCTGTTGTGACTTGTCTAATACACGAAGAGAGTTTTTGCTTCATTTTTATAATTTAAAGGGTAGGGTACTCAACGAATATTCATGCCTCTTATTAAGTAAATTTTTTTCCTATAGCATTTTGTTTTCATGTGCCTTCTTTGAGCACACATTTTATTGACATGGTCCTGTAAATGAATATCCTAAGGGCACATGTTAAAAGTTAGTACATATTTAATTATGAGTTGTAATACAAACTTTTCAAAAAATGAATTACATATGTTAATGATTATTGGCTTACACAAACAAATTTATTGTAGTTGTGTGTGCGTTTTGATTATATCTATAAATATAAAATTTGACTTATTTAAAAAGAAAAATGTATAAACATTATTTAATAAAATATTGAATGCATCTTAACCATTGCCCTTAAAATATTTGTTAACAAAATCTTATTGGGAAAAAAATTAATGAATGCCCTAAGGGTATTAGTTTAAAAAATGTTTTTAGAATTTTTTATGAGAAATGAAAAAAAAAAAAAAAAAAAACCAATTGAATTTTTGACATTTTTTTTAAAATATTTTTAAGAAAGTTGTATTAAAACTTTCTTAAAATAATCTATCAACAAATGCCCTAAACAGAATCCTAAAATTAGTAGTATCTTAAACATTTTCATAAGTAACAATAATATTGCTTGATATCTGCAGTAAGCAAAAACTCCAAGATCGTGGCATGCATGTACTTATAAGTTACAAGAGAGAGAGAATGAAGAGAGGCATTATGGCACTAGCATGGGAGATGATATAAAAGTTGGTATTTTACCATCTAAAAACTTACTTTATCTATTATACCAACTCACTTTATAATACATCATACATTTCCGTTTTTATTTTTACATATAACCAATATAATTACACAATAAAATAATATATAATCTAACTCAAACAATAGGGAGGAAAGAGATTATTTTTATATTAAAAAATTCTTTACAATCTGCTACAGTGGGTTCAAGTTCGTCATATGGCAAGGTTGCAAAAAGATTTGAATATACCCACCCGGATGTAGTGGGTTTTTTATGCTTTTGGATTGTAAAATAACAATTTGTTTTTTTGGGGGGGGGGGGGGGGGGGGATGTGGGGGGGTTGGGTTTACAACCCCAATACTAGTGCCCAAGCATATGGGTTAGAAAAATTTTTTGGCTGGGAAAATATATGGGTAGAACTTAGAACATAGAATGATTATGCTAATTAAGCATGAAAGTTGCTTTGGCAGCTTATGCAATGTTAAGTCCACTTGGGCATATGCTAACTGCTAACATCATGGCATTCATGTACATACAAGAGAGAGAGAAAGAAGAGAGAGGCATGGGTTGTTTAGATTGCTAGGCATTCAAGTTCGTCATATGGCAACAACGTCAAACTTGGCATGGGTTGTTTTTAGATTGCTTGGCATTCAAGTTAACTTGGCATGCACGTATTACGTATATCCAATTTCTTCAACTTTCAATACGTCAAACTAACCAAATATAGGTAAGGAAGAGTTCATATTTTCAGCCACTACTGACTAGACTCCGACACGACTGTTCGTTTTCAATTATTGCTCCTTATTACTCTCTTTTGTTTATAGTTTATTATTTTTTTTTTGGAGTTTCTTGCACTGATTGGATTAACTAGCTAGAGTGAGATACAGTTGTTTTGAACCTATCAAACATTAGCTGAGCTGATCTGACTCATCATAGTCAAGTTTAACACGTACCATTACTTGTTAATCATATATATGAATGATCTGTGTCATGTGTTCCAACTAATTTTTAGTTTTTGTGCAAAATAAATTATTGACGGCAAAAATTGAAGAGTTCAAATTTAATTAAATTCTAAATTTGATTTAAATTGGAGTCTAATTTTACACTACATGTATCATATAATTTTTTTAAAATTTTATGGTAAGTAAATTTTTAGGTACAAAAATTGAAAAGTGACAAGTTGAACACTCAATTGTAAAGTTTTGAAAGATTATTGAGGAAGACAAAACGATACCTTTCTAAATATTCTTCCTCAAATCTTTTGATGATTTACTGACTACGTTGATATGCAAAAAAGAGACTTTAGAACTGAAAGAGGTGACTAGTGTATTTGGAGTTTGAATTTCTTGAGAGAGTTTATGTGAACGTTTGGATAGAGCTAAAATGATTTTTCAGCTGTGTCCAGCGCTTTTTAGTAGGTCTCGTGTACTATTCACACATTAAAAATTATTTAGTTATAATATTTTCAGTTTTTAGTTTTTAGGAGTGAAACTTTTTTTCTATGGCTGCCTATAGACATAAATATATTATTGAACTACATAAATTATTATGTTCATTGTTTGTGTATTTGTTGATATATTTTTGTCTTTTAACTCTTATTGGTTTAATCTTGAAGATGCTATTTGCACAACATGAACCTACAGCTTCAACGTTATAGCGAAGAATATTTAAAAAAAAAAAAAAAAAAGGGTTATAGCGAAGAATGTCCCTCTTTTTTTCTTTTTCTTTTTTCCTCTGGAATAGTGAAGTAAGATTGGCCAATAGATTAATTACACAACCATGAACAAATGCCAATCTTGCTTAAAATGGTGCACTTGTCTTGGACCATGGTAAATCACAATCATCATTAAACAGATGTGAATTTAAATACCATCACTTGCTTGGGTTCTGGTAAGCACAATTCAATTGGCCGTAAAGCATGTTTTCATTGAATGTAAAAACATGAGTTTGAATTCTACCTATATCAAAAAAGATTTCATTCGTGTCTTAAATTGATGATAAAGAACATTCATTATGAGTTTGAATGTTGTCTACACCAAAAAATAAACCTATTGTTATACTGACCTAAGGATAAACATGAATTATTATCGAATCCTCTTACTCGAAAAAAAAAATTTCCTTTATCAAAAAACTGAGGAGAAAAAAATAAAAATAAAGGCAACTTGGAGCTGTTACGTCACAAGCCCAGGGGCGGCGTTACTCTTTGGTCAGGGGGTTCAAATGAACCCCCTAACTTCAAATAATATATATATATATATAATATTTTTTTGTTAGTTTAATACATAAATTTTTTCTAAAAATATTTTTTCACACCTTCACTTAAATCTTATGCACCCTTATTATAATTATTTCTAACTCTAAAATAAGAGTAAATGTTTGTGAATTGTAAGTGTCACTCTTTATTATAAATTTTTTATTATGTGTGTATAAGTGCGTCTAATATTGATTTGTATATTACTTTTTTTTTTTTTATAATGCCATTTGTGTGAATAATGATGTGTATATGGATGTTTATGTGTAAAATATAAATATAATATAACTTTATATAATTTGATAATTAGAAAATAGAGATGATTTGTTACATAAGTGTGTATAGTTATCATGTTATAATAACTTTTTGTCATAAAGTTAGAAAAATTCAAAAAAAAAATTGCAAAGTTAATGATTATTCAAGTATTTGATTGGTTAAGTAAACACGTAGTGAATTATTTTATATATAAATTAGTGTGATTGTGTGCATTAATAATTAATGTAGAGCTAATGAGTTGAGTTTAGTCATTTAATTTAAATATTTTTATAAAAACAATGACAAATATATAATATTAAGTGGATAAAAATACAAATTTAGACAAACTTAACAAAATAAAATAGTTATAGCTGCCCATATTGGCAATAAATACTCATAATGAACTATTGTGTAACAATTTAAAATTTAAAAACTTGTAGAATGAAATTGTAAAAATTCAAAATTTTTTTTTTGGTCTATAACTTAATATATTCAATTTCTCGTTTTATTAATTTAAATTTTTTAATGACCTTCCTAAACAAAATTTCTAGAGTCGCCAGTGCACAAGCCCCCCTATATATAGCGAAGTCTCCACAAGAATTTGGGACAACTAAAAAGAAGATATGAGTTTATAACCTCCGAAACCAACTCCACAAATATCCATGGCTTATCCTTCTATGCTCCTCTTAGCTCTCCTTCTTGTTTCCGCAACCTCAGTCGCCCATGGCCTCAGCATCAAAATGGCACTAATATAGCCGAAATATCTGTTCTAGGACGTGTGTTTTGCTCCCTCACTGGAAATCCCTAGCCTAACATCGAAGCCTCGGGTTTGGCAGGTGTAAATGTAGCTCTGGTGTGCAATGGCGCCCAAGGTAGCCTCGGCGAAGCTCTCACTAATGCCGCGGGATTTTACAATATTGTACTTAAAACTGTAGATGTTATTACCTTTGATAAATCTCTATGCTCTATAGCTGTCAAACTCCCTGTCGGCAATTGCACCCTTCTGCCTCCTACCGGAACCCTCACAGCGACTATCACTCTTGTCAGAATAGTCGTCCAGACAGCGTTGGGAGCAGTTGCAAATTTTCTAGGGGATTGTTTGCCTATGAGGCCCTTTGAGACTTACGCTACTTAAAGAGACTCATGCAGCCATGCTTCTTTGAGTATGGTTTCTTTACTTATTTCTATGTTACTATTAAAAAGGAAGCAATAGATGCTTCAATTTACCTTTCTATGAAATAAATGTTTGAAAATGTTCATCAAACAGGAGGTGACAATATTCTATTGAAGATGTATCTAAAAGCAAGCCGAAGCTAAAAGCCAAATAAAAATTGTTGTTAACTGGTTGTTATGGCTATTTTGTATTTCTGCTAAAGTAATTGTTATGGTTATTAAGATAAGCAGACGATATTGTTCCATTGCCTCATTAATCTATACTACTATTTAAGGATTTTTCTATTTGGAATCCTCATTTTTTTTTTAAAAATGCCCTTACACTCCTATGTTTAAGTAAAAGTAATATTAAAGGGTAATCCAGTAAAAATACAACTCTAACTCTCATTAAAAAAATTGCCATAAAATTAGGGCCACTCTCTTGTTGATTCTCAAATTATTATATCTACTTATAAATTAGATTCTCAAAATAAAAATTATAAATATATAATAAAAACACAGGGTTTTTTTTTCCCTTTACAAAATAAAATGTATTATTTGTTTATTTCTTGAAGCTAGCCTCAGACACTTCTAGTTGTATTAGTAATTCCAAACACGTAATATTAATGAGAAAACCTATAAACCTGAATAAAAAATTATGATACTATAAAAATTAAAAATAAGCCCCATCGAACACGCAGAGCTCGTGTGATGAGGTTAATTGTTCTTAACTAAGCTATTAATTTTTCAAAATCTAAATTCTAAGTTCTTAGTTTTACATTTATCCAATCAAGCAAAAGATATCAATGTAATTAGTAAGACATACATTTAAGGATTTTTTTGTTAATTAATTTATTAGAAAGAGAAGAATGACCATTAAACTTTCCCATAACATTTGACCATATGTCTCTTTAATTTTCGAATTATAATTTTGGTAAGATAATAAGTATTGGCTTTATACTTTTTAATTCTTTTTTTTTTCAATCACTACATTTTTTATGTGGATTTATTCATGTATAGAGGCTAAGAAAATATGTAATACAAATAATATTTAATAGGAAAAAAATTTATTTTTAATTTTTTCAACCAAAAAAAAAAAAAAAGGCCGAGTTGAGTAACAGTACTCGTATACCAGATCCTGAAAATTTAGGTAAACAAAGATACACTCGTATACCTGCACCCAATACCTAAATACCCTGAGCACCAACCGGGTCAGGCTGAAGGGGCGGATTTTTTGCAAGAGCTCAATGGTGAATCCGAAAGACTTGAAAGAGAGAGGTTGTATAGTATAATTTTTAAATTTCCTTTAGGAAAGAGAATTTCTTTCATTAATAAAACGTAGATATAATATAAAATAGGAGAAAATACCATTTTGGTCTCTATATATTAAGGTCATAGTCAATTTTATTACTATATTTTGGTAACAGTCAATTTGGTCGCAGTTATTTTCAACTTACAACCAATTTGGTCTTTACCGTTAGTTCACTAACAAAAAATGCCCATATGGCACACTGCATGCATAGTTAGTACACTTAAAGCTTACGTGGTAGAAAAAATAATAGATAAATTTTTTAATAAATATTTAAAAATTCCATGTCAACAATTAAAGTTTAAAAAAAAAAAAATTTAATATTTCAAATTTAAAGATAGAA
>NW_027069558.1:0-52261 GCF_002906115.3 Quercus suber | reverse complement strand
AAGGGATTTTAAAATTTTCTAACTTTATTTCTTATGTAATTTCTATTATTACGTGAGAACTTCTCTTTTTAGTTATGAATTAGAGTTTGATTAGTTTTAAGTTTAAATATATTGCTATGATTGTGTATAATTATTGATTATTGATTCAATTTTTTAAGTGAATGTAATAGTTAATTTTATTGCACTGTAAAGTTTTTAATGCTCTCCATATTGGTCATATTTATTTTTTATTTTTACTTCTCCTTACAGCCTCTTTGTTTTCCAATTAATAGCTACTAATTGAAATTTCTCTCTCTCTCTCTCTCTCTCTCTCTCTCTCTCTCTCTCTCTCTCTCTCTCTCTCTCTCTCTCTCTCTCTCTCTCTCTCTCTCTCTCTCTCTCTCTCTCTCATCTCCCACACTTTGGTTTAGATAGGTGGTAGCTTTGGCTCACGGTTGCAGCAATGGAGGAGCCAAGGGTGGCTATATAGGTTTAGGTTTTGATTTGTGGAAGAGGAGCATGACTAATTTGGGTCTAGGTTTTGAGGAGCGTGATGTGTAGGTTGCGATTTGGGTTTTGGTGGTGGTCGATCTGAGATTTTAGGTTGTTACGATGGACACGGCTTGGTTGTGGTGTCATCATGGGTGTGGTGGATCATTGGTGTTGCTAGTGGTGGCTCCATTCCTTTGCTCAAACCCAAATCCATGATAAGCATATCATTTTCTTAGAAATGAAGTGAGTGACACCCATGAACCCATTCAACGGATCATTTATGGTTTGTCTGCATGTATTAAAATATCAATCAGTCAATGATAGTGAAAGTCTTGGATTGGGTCATGGATGATTCAAGCCTATTGTTATGAGAATTCAAAAGTTGGAATGAAGGGTGGAATCACCGTGGTGCTTGGATTTTTAGAGGGTTTTTTTATTTACCATTGAAATCTAAAATTTTTTTAAATTTATTTTATAGGTACAAAGATCTGAGTCTATTGTACTTTGATGGTATTGCTTGATTTGATTTGTATTAGTTTTCTGGGTGTATGTTTTTCATGTTTGAGAATTGTGAGAAACTAATACTATATTTTAATCTTGTTTTTCTTTTGTTTTTGTTTTTTTGTTTTTTTTTTTTCTTGTTTTGGAAGGAGAGAGACATAAAATGGGTGTAAAAAAACTTATTTATCCCTATTTTTTAAACAAAGGTGGGTAACAGAGACTAAACGGAAGTAACCTTAGGTGGTTAAAATGTCAAAAACAAAACCACGGGTGGGAAGGTTAAATTCGGGCTAAACCACTGGTGGTAATTTGTAATTATCCCTTGAATTAATGATTAAGTCTTATTAATTAATAAATTTCTTTATTAAATCTTAAGTGTCTTCCCAAGTAGTCTTAACATTAATCATTAAATGTACTCTTGTCTTTTAAGAAACATCTTATCAACCATTTAGTGTGCGTTTAGGTGAGAATGAAAAATTAAAATTAATTCACTATTAAGCTTATTTTTGCTACTATTCATGAGCCTCATTACACTTTTTGGCACTATTCATAGGCTCCACTGTACTATTTCAACTAACTTTTATTTTTATCTATAGAAATTTCAGCAATAATTTTTTAGTTTTAGTAAAATAAGTGGTATCCAAACGCACCCTTAACCTCATATATCAATTTATTTTAAATTCAAATCTTAAAGTCTCTTAGGAAGAATCATCACATTAATTTAAGTCATTAATTGTTTTCCCTTTCATTAATTGACAATCTTAAATTCAAATTTAATTCCCATGAATTCCTTAGACAAAATGATCTCATTAATTGTCAACGTTTAATTGTCATCCCCTTCAAGTTACTAGCTAGTTTGGGATATAAATATATTTTACCACAAATCCACCTAGCCCAACATAGAAACCATGCACTTCTCTTACCCATTCTTCACGACTTCTATGGCTAGTGTATTCATCATTTTCATGGGGCTCATTGTACTTTTTGGTACTATTCATGGACCACACTGTACTATTTCAACTATCTTTTACCTTTATCTATAGTACTTTCAGTAATAATTTTTCAGTTTCAGTAAAATAAGCGATATCCAAACACACCTTTAACCTCAGATATCAATTTATTTTAAATTCAAATCTTAAAGTCTCTTAGGAAGAATCATCACATTAATTTAAGTCATTAATTGTTTTCCCTTTCATTAATTGACAATCTTAAATTCAAATTTAATTCCCTTGAATTCCTTACTTTCAACAATAATTTTTCAGTTTCAACAAAATAAGCGGTATCCAAACACACCTTTAACCTCAGATATCAATTTATTTTAAGAGTTATGCTAACGAGTGCCCTTAGGGCACTCATTAATAATTCATTTTAGGAAAGTTTTGACACAACTTTTATGGAAAATGAAAAAAGCTGTCAAAATATTAATTACTTTTTTTTCCAATAAAAATTTTCTTTAAATGGATTATTAACTAGTGCCCTAAGGACACTCGTTAGCATTTCCCTTATTTTAAATTCAAATCTTAAAGTCTCTTAGGAAGAACCATCACATTAATTTAAGTCACTAATTGTTTTCCCTTTCATTAATTGACAATCTTAAATTCAAATTTAATTCCCTTGAATTCCTTAGACAAAATGATCTCATTAATTGTCAACCGTTTAATTGTCATCCCCTTCAAGTTACTAGCTAGTTTGGGATATAAATATATTTTACCACAAATCCACCTAGCCCAACATAGAAACCATGCACTTCTCTTACCCATTCTTCACAACTTCTATGGCTAGTGTATTCATCATTTTCATGGGCCTCATTGCATTTTTTGGCACTATTCATGGGCCCACTGTACTATTTCAACTAACTTTTACCTTTATCTACGGTATTTCAGCAATAATTTTTCATTTTCAGTAAAATAAGCGGTATCCAAACACACTCTTAACCTCAGATATCAATTTATTTTAAATTCAAATCTTAAAGTCTCTTAGGAAGAATCATCACATTAATTTAAGTCATTAATTGTTTTCCCTTTCATTAATTGACAATCTTAAATTCAAATTTAATTCCCTTGAATTCCTTATTTTCAACAATAATTTTTCAGTTTCAACAAAATAAGCGGTATCCAAACACACATTTCACCTCAGATGTCAATTTATTTTAAGGGTTATGCTAACAAGTGCCCTTAGGGCACTCATCAATAATTCATTTTAGGAAAGTTTTGACACCACTTTTATGGAAAATGAAAAAAGCTGTCAAAATATTAATTACTTTTTTTTTCCAATAAAAATTTTCTTTAAATGAATTATTAACAAGTGCCCTAAGGGCACTCGTTAGCATTTCCCTTATTTTAAATTCAAATCTTAAAGTCTCTTAGGAAGAACCATCACATTAATTTAAGTCACTAATTGTTTTCCCTTTCATTAATTGACAATCTTAAATTCAAATTTAATTCCCTTGAATTCCTTAGACAAAATGATCTCATTAATTGTCAACCGTTTAATTGTCATCCCCTTCAAGTTACTAGCTAGTTTGGGATATAAATATATTTTACCACAAATCCACCTAGCCCAACATAGAAACCATGCACTTCTCTTACCCATTCTTCACAACTTCTATGGCTAGTGTATTCATCATTTTCATGGGCCTTATTGCACTTTTTAGCACTATTCATGGGCCTACTGTACTATTTCAACTAATTTTTACATTTATCTATAGTATTTCAGCAATAATTTTTCATTTTCAGCAAAATAAGCGGTATCCAAACACACTCTTAACCTCATATATTAATTTATTTTAAATTCAAATCTTAAAGTCTCTTAGGAAGAATCATCACATTAATTTAAGTCATTAATTGTTTTCCCCTTCATTAATTGACAATCTTAAATTCAAATTTAATTCCCTTGAATTCCTTAGACAACATGATCTCATTAATTGTCAACCATTTAATTGTTATCCCCTTCAAGTTACTAGCTAGTTTGGGATATAAATATATTTACCACAAATCCACCTGACCCAACATAGAAACCATGCACTTCTCTTACCCATTCTTCACGACTTCTATGGCTAGCGTATTCATCATTTTCATGTTTGTATTCTTTCTATTATGGATATCAAGAATATTTCAAAGAGCTGCTAGTAAAAAGAGAGTTCCACCTAAAGCTGGTGGCGCACGGCCTTTGTTGGCCACCTCCACCTTTTAGGAGGGTCAAAACTGCCCTATATAACTTTGGGTAAGATGGTTGACAAGTATGGACCAATCTTCACTATTTGGTTGGGTGTGCACCTAACTCTGGTCGTAAGCAGTTGGGAGATAGCTAAAGAGTGTTTTACCACCAATGACAAAGCATTTGCCAATCGTCCAAAAGGTGTAGCTCTAGAAGTCTTGGGTTACAACTATGCCATGATTGGGTTCAGCCCTTACGGTCCCTTCTCGCGCCAAGTGAGAAAAATCGCCACATTAGAGGTCCTCTCAAACCACCGCCTTGAGACATTCAAACACATTCGGGAGGCTGAGGTGAATGATTCTATAAAAGAGATATAAGCTTTTGGGCGAGAACAACAAAGGGTTAGTGGAAAGGGAGAGATGGTTTAGGTACACAGTCCTAAATGTAATATGTAGGATAGTTGTAGGGAAACGATTTGGTAGGGCTACGAGCAAGGAAGATAATGAAGCTAACGATCGGTGCCGAAAGACGTTCAGAGTCTTCTCCGATTTGAGTGGGGAATTTATGTTCGCAGATGCACTTCCATATCTAAGGTGGTTAGACATGGGAGGGTATGAGAAAGCCATGGAAAAAAACCACAAAAGAAATGGATCATATGGTTGGAGTATGGTTAGAAGAACATAAGCAAAAGAAATTGTCTAGTGAGTTGAAGGAACACCAAGATTTTATGGATGAACTGTTATCCATTGTAAGTTTGTAACTGAAGATGATGATGAGTTTTCTAGTTATGATGTTGATACAATTGTCAACAAGCATGGTAAGCTCTTGATAACCCTATAAATTCACATATATATACTCCGAAAATCTCATATGAAACAATGCTACGTAAATTGAATATTGCCATACTATTTGTTAGATTTGCAGAATTCATTTGTCATCCAAAACAATACATCGTAAGCAGCAGAGTAGAAGAATATTGAGTAGTCTACCTAAATATAAAATATCAATTATGCATTGTATTGGGTAGCTATTCTGAACACGCCTCCATGACATAAAAGAAAAATGCATATTTGAAGTCCTGAAAATTAACAATTAAATTTCTTACTTAAAAGCAAGAGAGTGAAGTAAACGTTACCTATTCAAGTATTTAACAATAATAACGAAACACCCTTTTTTAACATCCAATTTTTCAACTTTCTTCTTTGTCAATTGTAATAAGTGATTGATGAAAAATTGTGTTTCATGTAAATAAGAATGAGCAGAAAGTGTTGATCAATCTCGACAATCGCATACATTAACATATTGTAAAATTAAGTATGGGATTGATATATATATATCAATGTCATATAAAATTCCATGTGGATCTGAAATTCATTTCACAAATTCAAAGCTTCAAACAATATTTCTTGACAATTTAATTCTTGTATATAATGGTTTATTTAAATAAATAAATAATTCCCAAACTTAAAGGCTGTTGTCTGTTTGTCGAATAATAACTTATAAACTAATATTAGCCGACCATAAGTAAAAGGGGCCGAGTAATAACTAATAAAACTTTGGGATCCTTAACATAATCTAAATGTTGCTTAAAGCCTTAGCCGACCATCAAATCATCCATTTCTTGTTTTGTTACCTTTGCAGAGTCTTATCTTAGCGGCCTCAGAGGCTCAGACACATCAACAGTAACACTGACATGGGCTCTCTCTTTACTTCTCAACAATCGTGAAGCCTTAACAAAAGCCCAAGAAGAATTAGACATCCAAATTGGTAAAGATAGGCAAGTGAAGGAATCAGACCTGAAAAATTTGGTCTATCTTCAAGCTATTATCAAAGAAACAACGCGCTTATATCCTGCCGCACCACTCCTAGTGCCGCACGAGTCTATGGAAGATTGTACTTTGGCTGGCTACCACATCCCAGCAGGCACAACACCCCTTGTTAATGCATCGAATCTCCAACGAGACCCAAACGTGTGGGAGGATCCTAACAAATTCAAACCAGAAAAATTCGTTACAACCCATAAGGGTGTTGACGTTAGGGGCCAAAATTTTGAATTGATACCATTTGGTAGCGGTAGAAGAATGTGCCCTGGGATCTCATTTGCTCTACAAATTACACAGCTCACACTTGCTACCTTCCTGCATGCTTTTGAAATTGCAACCCCGTCACATGAACCTGTGGACATGACAGGGAAAGGAGGCCTTACAAACAAGAAAGCCACACCACTTGAAGTCCATCTCACTCCACGCTTTCATGCTCAAATATATGTATAATTTGACAAGGTATCATATGATAAGTTAATATCCTATGTGGTGCAAAATATTTGTGTATCCAAGTAACCTTTAAAGAGGCAAACATCAGAAGAGTAAAAGTTACTTGAAAAAGTGATCTTAGTTAATTTATCTCTACATTTATCAAGTCATTAATTATGTGTGCCTTGTAATTTGAATTTTCCTTGTGAGTTGTGTTTTTTCTTGGATCTTTGTTTTAAAGATAAGTTTTCTTATTTATTTAGTCCTGTTATATGTGTCTTGAAATTTGTATTTGTCTGATGAGTTGTATTTTTAACAGTTATAAACTGTAGTAATCATGGGGGAGGTTATGCCTTTAAGAGAGAGAGAGAAATTATATATATATATATATATATTTATTACTACGTTTTTATTATTATTATTATTTATGGAAATGGAGGTCTTATTGATTAAAAAACTAGTTCATACATCACCATCAGTTGGCCGTTGGGCACATAGTCTATTAGTACCGAGGCTTGCCATATCCCTTACATAACATACATATACAAAACTGGGACAGGAGCTATAAACAGACAAAACATGATGTTGGTGTGTTCCCCGCTTCACCAAAGCATCCGTGCATGCATTTGCTTCGCGGTACATGTGAAGCACTTGCACCTCCCATTCCCAGGTCAAGAGGTTCCTGCAATCACAAATTAAAGGCATCATATTAGTAGGATAAATAGAATTTTTTTTTTCAACTAACCAAGTTAATACGATCATAGAGTCAAGCTCAAGTTATATGAATTTAAATCCCATATCCCAAGCTATTGCCAGACCCTACTGAACAGCGGCCAACTCTACCATGTTATTTGATGCGAGTCCCAAATGAAGGGAGAAACCAAATAGCCACTTACCTGAGCCATCCCTTAATAGGCCCCCGGCCCTTGCCAATCTTGGATTATCTATCGCACTACCGTCAGTGTTGAGTTTAATATAGGGGTCTAGGGGCACCTACCACCAGACAATGTGCGGGATTTTGGCTTGGCTTTGGCACATAGGGCCTGCCAGGAAATAAAATTATGTAGTTGCATGCACAGAGGAATGGACAATGCCATGCTGGGACAAAGATTGAGCGTTGAAGATTCGATCATTCCTTGCTAACCATAAATTCCAGCAAAGGAAAGGGAAATAAATTCACCATGGAAGTTGATGGGGTAGAATAACTGCAACCCCAGTAGCATTACATTGGAGCCACTCTTGTAAAGGCATGTGGAAGAAGGCCAAGGGTAAGAGGCCTGGGGCTTGTGCCCAGGCCTCCTTTGCCCAGGGATAGTCCCATAATATGTGAATGGTCGTTTCCAGGGAATGACATCAAGGACACTGTCCATCCGTGTGACGACAAGTAACCATTAAGAAATGATTAGTGGGTAATCGGTTTCTCATAGCTCTCCAGAGAAAAAATTGAATCTTTTTTGGGTAGGGAACCGCCCAAATCTAGTTCCAACTCGGTTTATCCCAAGGCACTTGTTGTCTATGATAAAGGAATTTAGAAGCAGATTTAACTGAACAAATCCCATTGTTGTGGGGCCAGAGAAAAGTATCTAAGATGCTAGTAAATTGAGCCATGGGAATACCCTGAATAACCTGCTCAAGCTGGGGTGGGAGAGGAAAGGTGAGAGATTCAAAAGTCCAAGAGTGATTAGCTCACAACGAGCTAACCCTGCGATCTTCAGCATGGAAAAGGAAGCAGACCTTCAAAATAACTACGAAGGGTGCCATGAGGGAGCCAAGAATCCTAACAAATATGGATGTCTTGGCCATCTTCTACAATCCAGCTCATTCCCTCACGTAACAATTTAATCCCGTGCAAAAAGGCTACCCAAATGTGAGAGCCTCGCATACTCCTGGTACCGTTAAACATCGTGGAGTGCGGGAAGTACTCGGCCTTCAAAACTCGGGCCTAGAGCGTGCTAGGGTTAGTATAAAGGCGCCAGGCTTGGTGCATGAGAATCACATGATTTTTGTGACGGATGGATGTCAATCCTAGGCCTTCAGCCTCTTTGGGCAGAGTTACTATCTCCCAATTAACCGTATGACAGCCCTTACGCTGAGTAATGTCCCCCCAAAGGAATCGACAACTCATTTTATCCAACTGGTAACTAATCTTTTGTGGGAGGAGCATGGTTTGCATGGCATAGATGGGAATGGAGGACATCGCTGATTTTATGAGGGTGGCTCTACCCGCCATGGATAAATATTTAGCTTGCCAACCATCAATTTTATTACTACGCTTTTGTTGAACTATATTAGAAGCTACATCATCCACTTATTTTTAACATTTTTTTCACCTTTTTAATTAATATTCTCCTAACTAATTTCTCACCTTACACAATTACACTTCCTTCTACATTTCCCCCTCACTTTTACATTTTTATATCCCTACTACTCTATACCTTAACATTACAATTCTCTCATCCCTTCATTTATCTTTTATTTTGACTTTTCTTCTCCCTATTTTATTTACAATAAAAATTGGTTATTTTCTCTTTCATCAAATCCATATGTTGCCCACACAAAAAGGTGAATACTCTCTCATTTAGGATTGTAGATTTCGACATAAAAATTTGTTATTTTCTCTTTCATCCAATCCTAAATGAATTTTTGTGATTGGCTGAGTCTATGTTTTAAAATGTAGCTTGTTGCATTAGATTAAAATGAGAAAGCTAATAAAATTAAAAGATTGTCAGATAATAAGATTTTTAAGTAATTATCTCAAAGAAAATTATTTTAAAAATCATAATTATCATTTTGTAATGTTCTCTATATCATGAAAATATATAATAAAATTTTGTTTGAATATGTATAGTTTTGAGTTTAGAGAACACTTCTAATCAAGTAACAGTTTTTAGACTCACATTGTGGAACGATTGTGGAATAGTAAAAGTCATAATTTGGACTAGGCTATTTCTGGAACAAGAATTGAATTTTCTTTTAGCTGTCAAAATTTCAGCTCTATTGTTCAAAACACTAAAACGATCTGAAATTTTAGCTAAATTTTTATATCCAAATCTCAAAATTTTTGAGATAGGACTCTGCCATTACTTTTTCTTGGCTGACTTTCTAAGCAATCCATGCTTAAATTTTAAGCTACTTCTCTATAAATAGAAGGGTTCACCCAATAATTAAAAGACTCTTCTTTTCCCTAAGTTTTTGAGAAACTCTAAAAGCCTTGCAGAAATTCTGATCATCATTAGTTCAGGTTCTAGCAGATTTAGTTAGCGAAACTCTCTTAGATATTTAAGAAATTATAATTTCAGTACTGACTTCCCTTGTTTTGATCTTACATGCAAATATAATTTTCTCTTTTAAATTGTTTATGTATATATTGGTTGCTTAGTATATTCATTGTTAGATCTAGTTTAGTCACATGTTTTAAATTCCAAATTTGCATGATGTAATCTTATATCTAGGGTTTTTCTTTTTAGTTCAAATTCATAGGTCTATAATTGAAAATGCTTTTCTTGGTATGTATCAGAACAAATCTAATATTTTCTCATGATAACTGCTTTCCTTTGTAAATATCACAACAGATCTAATATATATATTTTATATATATATAAATGATATCTTTGTATGTATCAAAATAGATCTTATATTTTCTCATAAAAAATGCTTTCCTTTGTATGTAGAAAAAATATTTGATATTTTCTTCTTAAAAATGCTTACATTTGTATATATCAAAATAGATCTAAAATTTCTCATAAAAAATGCTTTCTTTTGTGTTAGGACATATGTGGATCATGTTAAGAACATGTCATTTAGAATTGGCTAATCTTTTGACAAAACGCACTTTACTTGTAATTAGGTAGATCTAGGATGTGTTTAATACTTCAAAGAACAATAGTTCAAGTCCAAGTATTGAAGTCATGTAAATCTGTTCAAGAATCAAGTGAAGAAGCATTGTTCTTTAAAGCTGAACAAATAGCTCGACAAATGTATCTATCAAGATTTAAAAAGTGAAGCTCGACAGATTATCTCAACAGCTTTATCTATCAAGAGTTATGAAAATCAGTTTTTCATATCTGACTTTACGCATATCCATGTGTATTTGTATAGAGTTTCTTTTCTCACAACCCTAGACATATATAAGGATTATTTTAAGGGCCGTCTTACTAGACGCAACTGGATGAAACTTAATGCAAAGGTTTTATGCAAGCATATTATAATCGAAGACATATGCCGTAGTTCATCTTTCTTTTGAAGAAGCTGTTGTGTTTGTACACTGTAGGATTTTGTAACCAATGAGCTTCTTAATCTTCATCATGTGGATGAACTGAAGAACTTTGCAGCCAACATCCTTCTCAAGTTGGTGTGTTAGTCACGAACTTGGATCCATGTATCGATTAGTTAGTCAAGTACTGAGAGCTATGCATTGAAAAGAAGAGATTATCACTACATTACAAGTCTAATTGTATGTTGGGGTAAAGGTATAACTGTAGTTTGATATAAGGTACTCGAATTCCTTTATTTGTAATCGCTTGTTTTGATAATAGTGGATTCTTGGAAGTGGTGACCTTAAATTCACCCGGTGGTGTTTTACCTTGGTGGTTTTTCCAATTCGTAAACAAATCACCCGTGTCAAATTTAATTTCCGCTGCATTTAGTTTATGTGGTGATTTGTTTGTGCTACCACGCTTATTGCATGTGATTGAATCTAATTAATTAACTTGGCTAATTAATTGATTAATTTATCAAAAGGGTCAATACATTCTTGGCCCATTAAGTGGTATCAGAGCAGGCATACTCTGATCAGGTTTTAATCTTTGCTATGTGATCCATTGACCCTTGTTGTCATGGCTGCAATCGGCATGAAAAGATCTTTGGTTTCCAATACATCTTATTTTTCTAATCTCTACTTGATTGAGTGTATTAGAAATTGCTAGTCTAAAAGCTATTTGAAATCTATCATGATGATTATTGGAAGAGATCTTAGCATGACAAAGAAGAAACTAGATTGTCTCAGAATGAAAATGTGTAAAGGAGTTCGTCTGAGAAGAGTGAAAGTTAAAAGCTTTATTCGTAAATGGCAGATGAGAGAAAACACCATTCCTACTGATTTTTCATATAAGCTTGAGGTGTGCTTTATGATGAAGTCCACATGTAAGGTTATGGACACGTGTTTGTGGTATCTTAATAGAAGCTGCTCAAGACACATAACTGGAGACCGATCTCTCTTTAAGGTTTTCGAGTCTAAGAAAGATGGTAATGTCACTTTCGGTGCTGGGAGAAAATTATAGATTAAAGGAAAGGGAACCATCTCTCTACCTGGACTGCCAAACATTGCAAATGTGCTATATGTAGAAGGTCTGAGAGTGAACCTGTTGAGCATAAGTCAGATATGTGATCAAAACTTTATGGTACTATTCTCAAAAGGGAAATGCCTTGTGTTGAATGAGTCTGGAAAGAAACTCATAAGTGGGGTACGCACTCTAGACAATTGTTATGGATTGGTTCCTGATGTTGACATTGTGTGCAATAGCATTCGTTTGCCAAATGAAGATCTATGGCACCAAAAGATGGGACATGCTAGTTACAAACATCTTTCAATTATATCTAAGTATGAATCAGTTTTGGAGATACCAAAGCTCAATAGAGTGAACAATGTTGTGTGTGGACCATGTCAACTTGGGAAACAGACAAAAGCTAAATATCTGGGCATTCAAACATTCGCTACTTCTAGACCATTGAAGCTACTACATCTGGATTTCATGGGTCCAACTAGAACTGAGTCTCTTGATGGAAAGAGATACATCATGGTTGTGGTAGATGACTTCACTAGATACACTTAGGTCATTCTTCTAAGATCCAAGTCAGATGCTCCTGAGCACATTGAAACTTTGTGCATAAGATTGCAAAATGAGAAAAGCTTAAAGATTGATTGAATTCGAAGTGATCATGGTAAAGAATTTGAGAACTTATACATGGAGTCATTTTGCACTAGATCAAGTATATCTCAAGAGTTCTCTGCTTCTATTACTCCTTAGCAAAATAGTGTAGTAGAAAGAAAGAACAAGGTTATTCAAGAGATGGCTAGAGCCATGTTACATAAAAAGGATGTGGCTAGAAACTTGTGGGGAAAAGCCATCAACATTGCATGTCATACAGTTAACAAGGTGTATTTCAGACCCAGTACCAAGAAAACTCCCTATAAATTATGGAAGGGAAGGAAACCAAATGTGAAATATTTAGAATCTTTGGAAGTACTTGTTTTATTCTCAAGGATAGAGAGAATGTATGAAAATTTGACTCCCGAAGCAATGAAGGAATATTTTTGGGATACTCCTCTACGTGCAAGGCTTATCGGGTATATAATAAGAGAATCAAGAAGGTAATGGAAACTATCAATGTTGTTATCGATGAAGTTTTAGAGTCTGATTTTGAGAAAATTAATGAGGAAATCCCCAAAGAAATTCTTCCTCCTGAGCCTAAGGATGTTCAAGAAATTGTTAATCAAAAGCCTGCATCTCCAAGTACTCCTGGTACTCTAAGTGTTGTAGAAGGTTCAATAGACATACCTACCTCACCTAATTCAAAATCTCATGAAGAGAAATGACTTTCCTTAATGATCAAGTTGAATCATCCCCCTGAAGTTATTGTGGGAAACATGAATAAACTTACACTAAGGAAGTGTACAGTTGATTAATGTGTTGCTAACTTTGTGTCCTATTCTTGTTAATTGTCGCAGGTTGAACCCACCAAGGTTGAGGAAGCTCTTCAAGATGAAAGCTGGGTTGAGACTATGCATGATGAACTATTTCAGTTTCAAAGGAATGACGTTTGGACTTTAGTACCTAGATCGAAAGATGAGCACATCATTGGCACAAAGTGGATATTCTGCAATAAGACTAATGAGGAGGGTAATGTGATCTGCAACAAGGCTGGTCTTGTGGCTCAAGGATACTCTCAAATGGAAGAAGTAAACTATGATGAGACATTTGCTCCTATAGCCTGTATGGAGTCTATCAGAATTCTCTTAGCCCTAGCACGTCACTTGAAGTTCAGGCTTTACCAAATGGATGTAAAGACTGCTTTCTTGAATGGGTTCCTTAAAGAAGATATCTATGTGGCTCAACCAAAAGGATTCATTGATCCACACTTTCCAGACCATGTGTTGTACCTCAAGAAGGCACTCTATGGTTTAAAGCAAGTCCCTAAAGCTTGGTATGATCGGCTCACACAATACTTGGTCTCACATGGTCTCACAAGAGGAAAAATTGATCAAACTCTCTTCATCAAAAGGGAATACTGCAAGTTGATAGTTGCTCAAGTCTATGTTGATGATATCATCTTTGGATCAACAAAGGATGAACTTACTCATAGTTTCTCCAAACTCATGCAGACCGAGTTCGAGATGAGCATGATTGGAGAGTTGAATCACTTCCTTAGGTTGCAGATCCGTCAGCAAAAGTCAAGTATATTCATATCTCAATCTAAATATGCTAAAAATCTTGTGAAAAAGTTTGGCTTGGAATTTGCTAGTTCTATTAGAACCCCTATAAGCCCAAATGTTAAACTTACTGTTGATTTGTTGGGAAAAAGTGTTGATTCGTCCTTATATAGAAGCATGATAGATAATCTTCTTTACCTTACTGTTAGTAGACTTGATATTAGTTGCAGTGTGGGAGTGTGTGCTAGATATCAAGTTAATCCCAAAGAGTCTCATATGATTGCTTTGAAAAAATCATAAAGTATGTCAAAACCATTGCCGATTTTGATGTGTGGTATAGCAAGGACACCAATGATGTCTTAGCCGAGTATTCTAACGCAGACTGGGCTGGGAATGTTGATGATAGAAAGAGTACTTCGAAGGGTTGTTTTTATGTGGGTGATAATCTTGTCTCCTAGATGAGCAAAGAGCAGAATTCCATCTTTTTATTCACTGCAGAGGCTGAATACATCGCTGCCGATAGCTACTGCACCCAACTTCTATGGATGCAAAAACTTCTCCTTGATTATGGTATTCGTCAAGAATATCTTACCATCTATTGTGATAATACCAATGTCATTAACATCTTTAAGAATCCTGTTCAACATTCTCGAACTAAACACATAGAGATTCGACATCACTTCATTCGGGAGCTTGTCGAAGATGGTACTCTCACTGTTGAGTTCATTCACACTGATAATCAGAAGGCTGATTTGCTCACCAAACATCTTGATGGCAAACAATTTGAATTCATTTGCCAAAACATTGGTGTTATCTCCATGGATTGATCTCCTCTTTTCTTCCTCCCTCCTCATGCATTTCATCGAGTTTTTTATTTTTTGCTTTGTTTAACATGTTTTTGTTCGTTTTCAGTTTGGCTTTATTTTTATTTTTCATAAAATAAAATAAAATTTTAAAAATCAAAAAAATTTAAAAATAGTGTGTGTTTTGTATACATTGGTACTTGTGTACCTTGGATGGTCATTGAAATAAAGTTTTCTAAACTTTGTATCTTTTGTAACTTAGATGAGCATCTCTATGCACAACTAAGTAAGTGAGTTTTATGGCTCGTATTTGTGATGAGTAAGATTAAGTAATCTCTTGTACTTAACACTCATATCACTCTTTTTGACGGGAATGACCAGAAAATCCTAAGAGAAAGGCATAAATAACCATCTCACCACTGTTGTCCGCCAATCATGAAATGACATTTGTATGCTTTGGCATAGTAAAAGTGCAATATCAAAAGCTTAACATAATTGGGTATTTTCTTCTCTCTCTAATATGCCCGTGCATGATATGGTTAAAAGAAAAATAAAAGCAAAAAGAATCAAAATGTTTTATATATGATTGCAAGCATGTCTTCTAGGAGATATAGGAGTTATAGGATGTACCTCGAAAGTGATAGTCCCTATCAAGTAGTTATGATTGTGTGTGAGTTAAATTGATTTTCTCATATTTCAAATCGTCATAACATGTAGACACTTATGTAATCTTGCGATGTTTGTTAATTCTTTGCTACTTTTGATACATGTGCAGGTACAATGTGATTTAGCCATCACAAGGAATACATGTATTAATGTATGATTACTAAACTGTCTTAACTTGTTTTTGAAATATAAAATTGGTTAGGCTTGTTTAGAGTGTGTGTGTGTGTGTGTTTTGGATCTAAATGCTTGACATTTTTTTGTTGAGAGATGTTTTGAGAGCTTAAAATATTGTTTGGATCTTTGGTTATGTAGTTTGCTTGATTGCATTCATTTTTGTGTTTTTCTCTTCTTTGAAAAACTGTTTTTGCACATCTCAATAGCTAGCTATCCATTGAGATCTGTGATCTTCCTTTCTCAACAGAAGTTGACACAATCTCGATCCATTGAAACTTTCTTGAATTTGGCTCGATAGCTTTTCAATCCATCGAGATAGTTTATGTCTGCTCGATAGATACTCGATAGTTGTTTGACCCATCGAGGTTCTTTGGCCGTCAACAGATTCTCGATAGCTCTCGATCCATCGAGCTTCGTTTTTCTATATATAGATTCAGCGTGAATTTCATTTCATTTCTTTCTGATTTCTCTCAATATAAAATCTCTTTTCTCTCTTCCAAACACTTCTCACTCAACCTTTTCACCTTCTTTGCTTGATCTTCAGCCCAAAGGTTGTTTTCTTCCTCTGGTATGATCCTCCTTCTCTCATTCTTCATGCTCTTCATTCTTTCTGACCTAAGTTTTTGGGGTTTTTGAAAGTTTTTGGGGTTTTTCAAAATTGTTGATGTTTTTGTAAAATTTTTGGGTTGGGTTTTGTCTAAATGATCCTATATGCACATTCATTGCATCACATTTCCACCATGTTTCATGTATTTAGATGTGTGTTTTATATGTTGAAATCATGTGTGCTGGTAGGTTTGGATTGGGCTAAGCCTATGATGCTTATATTGTTACATATCACATGTTCATGCATTTTTATGCATACGTACCATTCTTCTCTTATTTTGATATTGATGTTGTTTAGTACTCTTTTGCATCTCTCTCTCTCTCTTTCATTCTTTCTTTCGAATAGTCTGCGCATGACACCCATGTGCAAAACTACTCCGTCCTGGAACCCTCTTCATTCCAGGGCATCTTTTTCTTCTTATTCTACCCCTCTTCATGTTAGGTTCTGTGATGATAAAGCCCATCAGGACTTTTCAGAGAACTTTTCTAGGCGTGGCATTCATTTGGAATGCCAGGCCATTCTTTCTGACTTCTCCAATACTGATCTTCCCACTATCATTCACAGTAGGGGTTGGAAGTCCCTTTTTGATATCCCGGTCAATTGTCCCTCCGTGGTCATATAGGAGTTTTACTCCAATATGCACTAATTTGATTCTTCCATACCTCGCCTTCTCACTTCTGTTCGAGGTATACGTATAGTAGTCACTCCAGAGCTTATCTCTGATGTGCTACATGTCCTGAGGGTATCACATTCTAACCCCGGTTGTCCTCGTCTGCGAACTATGTCCAAAGACAAACTCATATCTCTCTTCTATGAGACACTTTCATCTTGGGGTGACTGTCAAAACACCCCTTGCTCGGGCTTTGCAAAAGGTTCGAGGTTCTTGAATATGATGATGAGTTTTTTTTTTTTACATCCCTTATCTCACTATAATTTGATTACTGAGTCTTATGCTTGATTTTTGTTATCCTTCCTTGAAGGGCATACCATTGACTTTCCCTCTTATTTCATACTCTCCCTTATAGATGTCTATAAGGATATGGCAACCCATGATAAACTTATTTTCCCTTTTGCTATCACGATGATCATTCGCCATGCGTCTGTCTCCTATACCGAGTCTGCTTACTTCTTTATCATGGGTGCCATCAGCGATGCGTCTGTTAGACGGAGCGAGGCCTAACTTCAATTGAAGCGGCCACGGACCGAGATGGCGACTCCTCTAGCCTCTTCCACTCCTTCTACCTTCGCACCTTCTTCTTCCGCAAGTGGTGTGACCCTCGAGGCGATCATGGCGCAATTTCAGCGCATGGATTCTCACCTTGACCCTCTCAGTGATGAGTTGTGTCAGGTGAACACCCGTGACGGTCGTATTACACGACAATAGGCTCGCCTTGGTGGCTTCATAAAGTCTCATTCTCCTTCTCTCGAGGCATTTGAGGACAAGGACGATGATGGTGACTCTGATGGTGATGATGAGGATGAGAATGCTAATTCTTCTGGTGACAAGGAGATGGCTGCTTAAGTGACTTGTCTTTTGTCATTCGTGACAAAAAGGGGCAGTAGTTTTGGATATGAGAGTAGTCATGTACTCAGGGAGAGAGTTAGTATAGGAGATTTTGTTGTTAGGGGGAATGTTTTTGTTTATAAGGGATGTAATGAGGATTTATTTTTGTATTTTCTTTTCTTTCTCTTTTAGATACATTGTTTTTTTACATCAGTCTTGTGACCACTTAGTGATAGCAAACCTTGTATTTATGTGATGAGGTTGTTATTACATTCTTCTTAGATACATTGTTTTTGTACATCAGTCTTGTGACCCCTTAGTGATAGCAAACCTTGTATTTATTTGATACATATATTTGATGAGGTTGTTATTACATTCTTTCACCTATTTCTTCATGTGTTGTTTTTTTTTCTCTTTATGCATATGCTTCTTATTTATTGTATGCAATCTTTTATTTCTATTTCACACTAAGATGCCGTGATGAGTTTTGTTTAAAGTGATTCAGAAATATAGGTTGTCAAAGTCTTCTATACCATGAACTCTCTTCTTACAAAGTTTTTCAAGTGTTTGTATTAGGATAAATTTTATTGTATTCAACAAGTGAGTATGAGTTAAGTGATTTATAACTTCTCTCATATGTTCATTTGTTTGTTTTGGTTTTGTCACAGACTGCCAAAAGGGGAGATTGTTAGAACATATGTGGATCATGATAAGAACATATGTCATTTAAAATTGGCTAATCCTTTGACAAAACACACTTTACTTATAATTTGGTAGATCTATGATGTGTTTAATACTTCAAAGAACAAGAATTCAAGTTCAAGTATTGAAGCCATGCAAATCTGTCTAAGAATTAAGTGAAGAAGTGATGTTCTTTAAAGCTCGACAAATAGCTTAACAGATGTATCTATCCAAATTTAAAAGGTGAAGCTTGATAGATAATCTCAACAGTTGTATCTATCGAGAATTACGAAAATCAATTTTTCAAATTTGATTTCATGCATATCCACGTGTATTTGTACAGGGTATCTTTTCTCACAACCCTAGACATATATAAGAATTATTTTAAGGGCCATCTTACTGGACGCAACTAGATAAAACTTGATGCAAAGGTTTGATGCAAGCATATTATGACCAAAAACACATGCTCTAGTTCATCTTTCTTTTAAAGAAGTTGCTGCATTTGTACGTCGTAAAGTTTTGTAACCAATGAGCTTCTTAATCTTCATCATGTGGATGAACTAAAGAACTTCGTAGCCAACATCATTCTCAAGTTGCTGTGTTAGTCACGTACTTGGATCCGTGCATTAATTGGTTAGTCACGTACTGGGAACTGTGCATTGAAAACGAGAGATTGTCACTACATTACAAGTCCTATTGTGTATTAGGGTAAGGGTTCAACTGTAGGTTGGTATAAGGTACTGAAACTCCTTTACTTGTAACCGCTTGTTTTGATAATAGTTGATTATCAGGAATGGTGACCATAAATTCAGCCGGTGGAGTTTTGCCTGGTGGTTTTCCCCATTCGTAAACAAATTACCCATGTCAAATTTAATTTCCACTGCATTTAGTTTATTTGGTAATTTGTTTGTGCTACTACGCTTATTGCATGTAATTGAATCTAATTAATTAACTTGGCGAATTAATTGATTAATTTACCAAATAGGTTAATACATTCTTGACCTATCATTTTTTATATATCAAAACATATCTAATATTTTCTTAACAACAATGATTTCTTTAATATGAACAAAAACAGATCTATGAATGCTAAGATAAAGCTTAATCCTAGATCTAAAAAACCTAACAATCAATGCTTGCAATTAAATTTCAATATTAACATGTTGTATGCTTTTCATCATGTCATGTTTGTGGATATGTGAATGGTAATCCAAAGTTTAGAAGACTGGTTTTGTCAAGCAAAGTGGGTGCCTAGCACCTTCCCACTTTGTAACCTAGTCCCCGAACTTAGATCTTGGGTTCTTAACTAGTGCTTTATTCAATGCTTTTATTTTATTTAGATTGTAACAAGGAGAAATTTGTCTTGTACTTTTTTAGATTGTAACTAGGATCCAAAGCAATGTATTTGCCATCAAATGTAATTTCTATTAAGATATTCAATGAAATCTAGATGCTTAATTTGTCCCCTTTTTTTTTTTGTATAAATAAAAATAAGTCAAAGATTCCATGAATTTTTTTGGAGAGACGGTCTCTCACACATGTATTTCTCAACCCTTCATCTCCCATTTTAGGAATTCTTTTTCCTAGCGTTAATTGCAACAATTATTATTACAATCCCTTAGTCTCTTCTTTTTCCCTTTTTTTTTTTTTTGGTGGGGGGGGGGGGGGGGGGGGGGTTTGTGGGGTTGTGTTGCAGAAGTACTAAATCCAGAAGGAACTATCATTTCTTATTCTCATCTAACTTATATTCATGAGTTTATCAAAAAAAAACTTGTATTCATTTGTTTTTGAGTAGATAAATCTAATAATTTGGAGGTGACAATTTCGGAATTCTTTACATCTGCCTTGATTTTTATTTAAATTGACATTGGTAAAGTAATTTCAATGTTAGTGAGTGCGAAGCGGATTTAATAATATTATCAAATCTTTCTATATATATTGGTTATTGAAAATTTTAACTTGCTGGTTGTCTATGTTTTATAAATGATAAAATTCACAATTGTAGAATTGGTTCACTTAGATTTTTAAATTTTGATTGTCCTGTTAGATTGATATCATTTGCGGTTATGTTTTTTATGTTTCCTCTATAAAAGTTTCAAAATTTTCATATTTTCACCTTACAAGGCTTTTATCATAATAAAAATTCTATTGCGTTCAGCTGAGTACACTCTCAAGACATCCACAATTGCTTCAAATTTCTTTTCTCTCTTAGTGGATTATTTTGTTGGAAGATACTTAAATTTTTTAAAGAGGTAAAAGAAATTGATTTTTATAGGAAGAGTAGACCATTCCAATAAACTTTGAGTTTGAAATAGGGAAGAAATATGATATATTGTAGAATTTTATTCTTCTTTTTTTTTTTTCTTTTTTTCTGTAATATACAATTTTTACCCTTACCGTTTCATTCTATACAATAAAAAACAATTATTATTCCAAAAAAAAAAAAAAAGCCCAAAAATTCTGGAAATGAGAGAAAAGTAAATGGGCTAAGTAAAACTGCTCAAAATTCACACACACGAGATTGGAAGTGCGTGTGTGATATAGATTTGGCTCTTGTTCCATATCTAAAGATGTTACTGGAAGTTCATGTTAGTTTATAAACACAAATAGGATTACACTCCTAACTAATGTGGGATTTACAAAGTGTTTGAAACTCACTCACATTAATAATGGGACAAGTGACATTAATTTTAATTCTGTTTGATTGACATGTCTTTTAAAATTATTTAATATATTTTTTTAAATAATACATGTCTTATATTTGAATCGAAATTAGATGAAATCGATGGATTTGGGTATCTTTACCATAATCATTGCTGTTTAAAATGACAACGAAGTCAGGCAAGAGAAAATATTTGGGTGCATGAGATATAAAATGACAAATCTTGTTTTTTTTTGTGCAGTAATTTGTTAATGTTCATCAAAATTTGTGTATAAACAATGAAATCTAATTTACTAGTTGATATGTTTATCTATGCATGTTTAGTGCTTATGTTATATATTTTGCTTGTTGCCCAACGAAAAAAAAAGGTATATATATTTTGCTCGGAATAGGTTATATATATATATGTAAAATAAAAGGTATTTTTCACCCACTTTTTATTATACATTGGCCGTATACATTACCCATTTCACATCCTAAATGTAAACATCAATAAAAAAAAAAATGTGCAAATTGCTCATGAAATTATATATGGAAGTTAAGTGTATTACATCAACAAATGTGAGAGAATAATTACCACTGAAAAAAAGAAAAGAGTTGCACTAGATTGACAATTAGCATAAAATTTAGTCTATTATTAATGGATGTGTTCATTAATTATTTTTCTATATATAATAATGGTTGTTACGCAGTACTAGCAATCTAAGATTTATAGTGCTAATACAATGTAAACTAAGAATTTTTCATAAGCATATCGGGTGTCTGTGAATATATTTGTCTGCGTGCGTGTCTTGTCAACTTTACATATATGTTAAACTGTCGTGTGAATTATCTCATTCCTAGTATTTTCCTGATAATGCCAAATTATACAAAATGGGAAATCAAAATGACAAAATCACGTCCTTTACAAAATGTTGAGTCAGGAACCTTCTAGAAATCATACTTGGGCCAGAGGAATATGTTTGGATTCTTCTGCAATTTTGTTACTATACTAAGAGCATCTCTAATAGTGTAGCTAAAAGCAAAATATTCTCTATAATAGAGAATAAGACCCAAAAAATGGTCTCCAATAAATTCTTTAAACCCTGAATTTTTTTTGGCTCATGAACAGTAGATCATCAAATCTGATGGGCTACTGTACATCCTTCAAATGTTTTTTTTTATTATAATAAGCAGGTATTGAATAAAAAAATGTTGAAAGATGTGTAATTGTTAAAAAAAAAATAATGAATGAAGAATGAATAAAGAAATAATATTTAAATAAGATAGAGAATCTGTTGGAAAATGTATTTGAAAAAGTGGGTAGTTAAAAACTAAATATCACTTTTTATTATCCAAACAGTACAAAAATTTGGCTAATCTACCGGAGATGCTCACAAGGTAAATGCAGCGTAGAGAAATGCAAAACAACTCATGCATTCCTAGGTAATGCTACAACCAAATTTGATTGTGATACACCCCTTCACAGAAGTTCTCCTGAAACAAACACCTTCAGTTTCTATATGTAATAGTGGTTGTTACACAGTACTAGCAATTTCAGATTTAGGGTGAGTTTGGTTCAACTTTTTGAAAAAGTGCATAATAAAAAAGTGGAGTTTTAAAAAAGTGCATAATAAAAAAGTGTTTTTTCAAAAAGTTGAGTGTTTGGTAAAAACTGCTAAAAAGTGCATAATAAAAAAGCTGAGCATATGGTTAATACTTAAAAGTGGCAGTTTGAAGGATAAATTACCAAAAAAGACAAGATATATATATATATATATATAAATATATAAAAGAGAATTCTTTGTTTTAATTATCTCTCTTAATGCAAGTTATGGACACAACATTTTTACAAAAATTTCACAATAAAATCTATATGACAAGTTGTTAATGGTACATAAAAAAATAATAATGTCATTAGTAGGTCCAAATGAGAACCAATAACAACTTACAGTGTAAACTTTATTATGAGAAGTGTTACGTTTACAACATTTTTTGCAATATTTTCACAACAAAATTTATGTGGAAAGTTGTTATTAACTCTAATTTGAACCCACCACTGAAATTATTTTTTTGTTAACTAATATTAACTAATAACAATCTGTTACTTAAAATTTATTATGAAAATATTGTAAAACTAAGAATTTTCCATAACTATATTGGGTGTTTGTGTATATATTTGTCTGCGTGCGTGTCTTGTCAACTTTACATACATGTTAAACTGTTGTGAGAATTGTCTCATTCCTAGTGTTTTCCTGATAAAGCCAAATTATATAAAATGAGAAATCAAAATGACAAAATCACGTCCTTTCCAAAATGTTGAGTCAGGAACCTTCTGAGAAATCATACTTGGGCCAGAGGGATATGTTTGGATTCTTTTGCAATTTTGTTACTATACTAACAAGGTAAATGCAGCATAGAGAAATGCAGAACAGCTAATGCATTCCTAGGTAATGCTACAACCAAATTTGATTTTGATACACCCCTTCACAGAAGTTCTCCGGAAACAGACACTTCAGTTTCTATATATAATAGTGGTTGTTACACAGTACTAGCAATTTAAGATTTACAGTGCTAATGCAATGTAAACTAAGCATTTTCCATAAGTATATTGGATGTTTGTGTATATATTTTTATGTGTGCGTGTCTCGTCAACTTTACATACATGTTAAAACTGTCGTGAGAATTATCTCATTCCTAGTATTTTCCTGATAATGCCAAATAATACAAAATGGGAAATCAAAATGACCAAATCACGTCCTTTCCAAAATGTTGAGTCAGGAACCTTCTGAGAAATCATACTTGGGCCAGAGGGATATGTTTGGATTCTTTTGCAATTTTGTTACTATACTAACAAGGTAAATGTAGCATAGAGAAATGCAGAACAGCTCATGCATTCCTAGGTAATGCTACAACCAAATTTGATTTTGATACACCCCCTCACAGAAATTCTCCTGAAACAAACACCTTCAGCTTAACCCACTCCTCTTTCCCTACTTGTTTACCATCATTGTCATTCCCCTAAGGTCCTGAAATCTTGGAGAAGTAGCCATGTGTAAAAAAGAAGATTTCTCAGTCTCAAAGAGGTGGCGGATGGCTTTCACTGTCATATACTTCACAAGGGTTCTAATTTCCTTGTCCAAGAAAATTCTTGCGAAGAATGGCCCTCCCTTGCCCACACCCTCTCAAATTACCATTGACGTGCAGCCCGTTGATAATGGTTCCTCACATGACAAATCTGTTTGCTTTCACGAAATTGATACCAAAAAGCTCAATGACATGGTGAGTAACAGGAACTTTGAGGCCTTCATTCGGTTTGGAGGAGTAAAAGCACTGGCTGTGGTTCTTGGAACTGACATAAAGAACGGAATAAGTGGTAGTGAGGCTGATCTTACTCATAGAAAGAAGGTTTTTGGTACCAATAAGTACCAAAAGCCACCTGCTAAAGGCTTTATCAGTTATGTCTTTGAAGCAAGCAAGGACACTACTATTATTGTACTTTTGGCATGTGCTATACTATCTCTGGCCTTTGGTATCAAACAACATGGTTGCAAAGATGGGTGGTATGATGGTGGAAGTATTCTTGTTGCTGTCATTCTGGTTGTGGCTGTTTCTGCTGTTACCAACTTCAAGCAATCCAGGCAGTTCGAAAAGCTCTCCGCAAAGGGTAGCGACATCAAGGTGGAAGTGGTGAGGGATGGGCGGCGCCAACTAATATCAATATTTGAAGTTTTGGTTGGTGATATTGTACATTTGAGGACTGGTGATCAAGTACCAGCAGATGGTTTGTTCTTAGAAGGGCACTCCTTGAAAGTGGATGAATCTAGCATGACTGGAGAAAGTGACCATGTAGAAATTGATGAAAGGAATCCATTTTTGTTATCAGGCACAAAGGTGATGGACGGATTTGGTTTCATGCTTGTCACTTCTGTAGGTATGAACACCATGTGGGGTGAGATGATGAGTTTAATTATATGTGACATGGATGAGCAGACCCCATTGCAAGCACGGCTCAGCAAGCTGACTTCCTTTATTGGAAAAGCTGGATTGGCAGTGGCTGTAGTTGTTCTTGTTGTTCTCCTTATTCGTTACTTCACAGGGAACACCAAAGATGACTTGGGAAACAAGGAATTTAAGGGAAGCAGGATAAAGTTTGGTGACATGATGAATTCAATTGTGGGTATTGTTGCTGCAGCAGTCACAATTTTCGTGGTGGCAATTCCAGAAGGTCTGCCTCTGGCTGTTACTCTGACTTTGGCTTATTCTATGAGTTGTATGATGGCAGACCATGCCTTGGTTCGGAAACTTTCTGCTTGTGAGACAATGGGCTCGGCCACAACAATTTGCACAGACAAAACAGGTACCCTTACTTTAAATGAGATGAAGGTAACACAATTCTGGCTTGGTAAAGAAACAATGAATGAAGGTACTTCCTCAGAAATAGCACTAAATGTTCTTGATATATTTCAACAAGCAGTCGGTTTAAACACGACAGGTGCTATTTTCAAATCAGATTCTGCAACATTTGTAGAGATTTCTGGGAGCCCTACTGAGAAAGCAATACTTTCTTGGGCTACCTTTTATTTAGGTATGGATATTGATGAAATCAAACAGACTTCTGAGATAATTCATTTCGAGGCCTTCAATTCAGTGAAAAAGAGAAGTGGGGTTTTGGTGAAGAGGAGGAAGAGAGATAAGGTTGTTTGCTCCCATTGGAAGGGAGCAGCTGAGATGATACTCGCCATGTGTTCAAATTATTATGACAAGCAAGGGATGTTGAAAGCCATGGATGAGGAAGAAAGACTGCAGTTTGGGACTATTATAAAGAATATGGCTGAAAAAAGCCTGCGATGCATTGCATTTGCCTACAAAGAAGTTACAGAAGAAAGTGGACAGATTCTTGAGGAGCTCAAAGAAACTGGATTAACATTGTTAGGCATAGTTGGTTTGAAAGACCCATGTCGGCCAGGAGTTCGAACAGCTGTAGAATCTTGCAAAGCTGCTGGAGTAAACATCAAAATGATCACAGGTGACAATGTGCACACAGCAAGAGCTATAGCTTTCGAGTGTGGGATTCTCAGTCCTGACAAGGAATTGCACAATGAAGCTGTAGTAGAAGGGGAAATTTTCAGAAATTACTCACTTGAAGAGAGAATTGAAAAGATTGATAAAATCAATGTAATGGCAAGATCATCCCCATTTGACAAGCTTTTGATGGTACAAACCTTGAAGAAGAAAGGCCACATTGTAGCAGTCACAGGTGATGGCACAAATGATGCACCTGCTCTGAGAGAAGCAAATATTGGGCTGTCCATGGGGATCCAAGGCACTGAAGTGGCAAAGGAGAGCTCAGATATTGTCATTTTGGATGATAATTTCACTAGTGTGGTGACAGTTTTGAGGTGGGGAAGGTGTGTATATAACAACATTCAAAAGTTCATTCAGTTTCAGCTCACTATCAATGTTGCTGCCCTTGTCATCAACTTTGTTGCAGCTGTTTCTTCTGGTAAAGTCCCACTAACTACAGTCCAGTTACTATGGGTGAACCTAATAATGGATACAATGGGAGCTTTAGCCTTGGCCACTGAAAAACCCACCAATGACATCATAGCAAAGCCACCTGTGGGTCAATCTGATCCATTTATAACCAGAGTCATGTGGAGGAACCTCCTTTCTCAGGCTTTGTATCAGGTAATAGTCTTGTTGGTTATACAATTTAAGGGAAGATACATCTTTGGTGTGGATGAGAAAGTGAAGAAAACACTGATTTTCAATACTTTTGTCTTCTGTCAAGTATTCAATGAATTTAATGCTAGGGAACTAGAAAAGAAGAACATATTCAAGGGGCTATTCAAGAACAAGTTGTTTTTAATGATCATTGGGTGTACCATAGTTATTCAACTAGTGATGGTGGAGTTTCTAAAGAAGTTTGCTAGTACTGAGAGGTTGGATTGGGGGCAATGGTGTGCCTGCATTGGAATTGCAGCTTTGTCTTGGCCGATTGGTTGGCTCTTCAAGTGCATTCCTGTTTCTGGCAAGCAGTTGGCTAAGCAAAGATGATCTACTTCCAGAAAGACATGCAAATATATATATATATATATATATAGCAATGCAATAAAAATGTATTTTCAGTTTTAGCCAATAATTTCAAATATCACTTGTAATATAAGTATTTTTATTTTAGACAAAGTGAAGATGAAATATAGTGCAAAGTAATGTAAAACAGATAGTACAGGCCTTCTGGAAGCAATAAGAGTATTGAAAAGCACGGCACAAGATTAAGGGGTGCTAGTAACACTCATCAAGGCAACGATGTCAAAATTGTATGAAAATTGGACCACGGAAGGGAAATAGTCTTCTGATCAAGACTTGTGACTATATCACGAGGTCCACCCTAATCTTATCGATTCCTTCATTAAGGCCCCAAAAACAATGATTTTTCCATTTTTAATAATATATATATTTTCCTTTATAACTTTTAAGTTTAAAAGTTAAAATAAAATCACATTTGTTTTTAGACGTCTCTTAGATTAGAAATAGTAGTTTCAAAGCCGCCTTAGATTTTCTTTTTACTATTTAAATGCATTGTAACCTCCAAAGCAATTCAATTTTCAGATTAATAAAAATTCAAACTTTTATCTATTGTTTCTCTTTGGCTTATGCCAGCTTTGCAATATCACCCCTTTTTCTTTTCTTATTTTTTTCCCAAAATGGAAATCTCCCTTAACTATAACACTGCGGCAAGGATATTAATATCAATTTAGTGAGGGCTTGGATACAAAATTTATAATTAAAAAAAAAAAATTGTTGAAGTGACAAAATAGTGATGGAAAGGACAAGTTGCTTATTGGGTAAATCCTGAGCTTTGGGCTGATGTAAGTCACTACCTAGACTTTTCAAAAATAATCAATTGGCCCCCTAAGTACAATATTCACACTACCAAATATTGAAAGTTTTCCTGAATTTCTGAGCCTTCTTCTGATTCCTTCTCCATCTCTTGCTATCATCCATCTACTATTTACTACCAGACACCAATCGTGCATATATTATTGCCACTATGGAACTGAATTGTGGCAATTAAACTGACCACAAATTAGTTTTGGGAAAGTGTTTGTGCTCATGAAGCAAATTGAATATTTTAAATCTGGATAACGCATGACATTATAAAATAACATAAGAATAATATTTCCAAAATATTATTATTATTTTCTTTTCAAATCGCTTTCAAATAAATAAACTATAGTTCTGGAAATAAACTTTCAAAACTATAAAATAAATAAATAAAAAGGATGAGGAGGGAAAAAAAAAAACCATTTGATACTTAACAGGGCAACAAAAGAAGATTAGCGACACAATTAGAACAAAAGAAGATTAGAGACAAAATTAGACTAGCACGTACAGTTCTATCAAAAACAGAAAAAGATGGTTTCCTACTGTCAATTGATAGGAATAAACATTTATCTCAAATACTGTAACATAATAAAGATCAATGTCTAAAAGATAAAAAGCACCAGTCTATACCATAACACATTTTGAGGATGTTCTGGAATGATATAACGACAATTTCAGATGCAACCATTTAAAAATAAGTTAACAATGGCAATGCTCTACTAATCTGCATCCATTTCTTCCAAGGCTGCTTTGGCCGCTGCCTTAGCTTCCTGTAGAAGCTCATCTGGTACCTGAAAACAGTTTCAAAAGGAAATAATTAATGTTGGTCTCCAAATTGATGTCCTAGGATAACTGATACCAAAAGAGGTCTCTGATAACTGGTTAGATTAGTAATGGGCAGAGAGGACCCTGATTACTGGGGAGATTAGTAATGGAGTAAAGTCCAACAAAAACCAAACAGAGAGACTAATGATTTGCTAGACCAGTAAAAAGCTCCAAGGTAAATCAATATAACATAAATAGACAAGGGGCAAGAAAGGGCCAGGAATTAATTAGAACTTAGAAGGTGATCCACATTGGAAGGGTATGTGGAGGACTGCCTTAATTTACTAACAGGAAGGTAGCAAATCCTACATTTTTTTAAAAGCACATTTTTTATTACACATGAAAGTCTTAACACGTTAAGGGTCCGTTTGTTTCGGGTGAAAACGTTTTCAGGAAATGATTTTACGGAAAATGGTGTGTTTGGTTGTCACTGAAAATTTGGTCAAACTGAAAATAATTTCCGGTTGACCGAAAATAATGCCAAAAACGGGTGAAAACGTTTTCCGTTCTCATTTTACCTTCAATTTACTTCCGGAAAATGAGAGAGAGAGAGACAGAGACAGAGAGAGAGCGAGGAAGCAGAGAGAGCCACGAACCCAGAGCCTAACTCCGGCGACCCACGAAGACCCACGATCCACCGCCACTCGCCGTCGACCCACGACCCACCGCCACTCGACGTCGACCCACGACCCACTCTGCTCACCAGCCACACCTAACACCAAACATGCAGGCTGCAGCCACCCACACTATCTATCCATTCAACAAGTGCCCAGTTGCCAAATTAGGTCAGGACATGAAATCAAGGGCAGTGACGGGGAATTAGCAATTAGCTTGGGAATGTGAGAAGTTGATTGTGTTGAAATTAATGGGTGCATTGTGCTGATTTGCTGTTATTTTAATTTGCATGATTGGCATTTGTTGAATTATGATACCGTTCAAGATGTCTCAGGTTCTGAAGATAATTCCCAAGTTGTTGGTGAAGAGGTTGTTGAGAACAGTGTTGGTGTTGTTAAGGTGGGACGGGAATATTTAGTGTTGAAGAGGACTATAGGTCTGTGCTATCACATTTGCTTACAGGGAATATGGGCAACATGATGATGGTGAGCCAGTTGTTTGAGCTTACGCATCCATGGGGCCTCAATTGATTTGCCATTGTACACTTGATGGCAAGCATTTCTATGTAAAACTTGTGCAGATTTTTATCGACTATGGATCATGTTGTGATTAACTCAATTAGACCATCTCAGGTTGATAACACGATGTCAACGGGAAGGTCAAAGTTTGATCCCCTAACCCAACTTAATGTAGCAATTTTTTTTTATATATATATTTCTCAATAAGTTAAAATCTATATTCTTCCCTAATAATTAAAAAAAAAAAAAAAAAAAAAAAAAAAAAAAAAAAAGGTTGCTAACACAATATCACTATATCAGAGATATTATGTGTGTAGCAGTTTGATATACGTAAAACTTGCTCAAATAACAGTTAATGGAAAATTTATTATTATTGTTTTTATTGTTTGATGAAAAAAGCACTTCTCATACGGCATAAAATTCTCCTACACCAACTTGTGCAAATAAAATTGAACAATCTTATTATTAANGCCACTCGACGTCGACCCACGACCCACCGATCTTCGACCCAAACCCAGACCTTCGACCGTCGATCGCACCCCACGATCGCACCCCACGACCCACGATCGCACCCCACCGAGATCGCATCACGCTCTTCGACGTCGCCTGCGAACCCCGAGCTCCAGTCCGTCGATCGCAGCACCGCGCCGATCACACCGCGCCGCTTGATCTGGCCGCTCCATCTCGCCTCCGCTCGATCTTGTCATTTCCCATGACCGATCTCATCGCCCATGACCGATCTCTCCCTTTCCATCCATTTCTGATCACTCTCTCGTCCTCGCTCTCTCATCAGTTTGACCGAATGTGGATTTGATCGAATGGAGTTGTTGTGATTTTTGTTTTTTGAAGTTTATACGTTGAAATTTCTATTATAAAATTTGTTTGGGTACTGAGAAAATAGTAAAGAAAATGTGAGAAAGTGTAGGAAAATAGCATTTTCAGTATACAACCAAACACATGAAAATATTTTCTAGAAAATTTTTCATAATGCAGCCAAACACTCAGAAAATATTTTCCTTTCCCGAAAATACCATTTCCGGAAAATATCTATTTTCCGGAAAATATTTTACGGCAAACAAACACAGCCTAAATATTATTCCAAGATATGGCACATCCAGCACCGTTATCTAAATATAGCAGTCATGTAATTTATTTATTTATTTTCTGGCAAGTACTGCACTCAATTTACCAAAAGCAACAGCATTGTGAGGAATACCATAGTCACAAAAAGAGTGTCTAATTCAAATTTTTTCTTATAAATATAATAGTTCAAATAAAAGAGTCTAATTCAAATTAACCAAGTCTAATTCTGAAAATGTATTCTCCCATACCTCTACAAATAATTCTAAATTAGAATATTTTTTAATCCCTTCAGTTTCATTCTGGATTTTCATTCTCATTTTTACTTAAAAACACTAGTTCTCTGTCTTGCTCACCAGCCACACCTAACACCAAACATGCAGGCTGCAGCCACCCACACTATCTATCCATTCAACAAGTGCCCAGTTGCCAAATTAGGTCAGGACATGAAATCAAGGGCAGTGACGGGGAATTAGCAATTAGCTTGGGAATGTGAGAAGTTGATTGTGTTGAAATTAATGGGTGCATTGTGCTGATTTGCTGTTATTTTAATTTGCATGATTGGCATTTGTTGAATTATGATACCGTTCAAGATGTCTCAGGTTCTGAAGATAATTCCCAAGTTGTTGGTGAAGAGGTTGTTGAGAACAGTGTTGGTGTTGTTAAGGTGGGACGGGAATATTTAGTGTTGAAGAGGACTATAGGTCTAAATTAAAAATAAATTAAAAAAAAAAAAAATATATATATATATATAATGAGCCTTCTTTCCTTGGGGCTTAAATTCTTCTGCATCAAGGTGATTCCTTTTATATAATTCATAGATGAAATGTGTCATCAGTCAACTGATATCTAGGCACCACAATGAAAAAACAGATGATTTCAAAAGCAAATTTACACATTCATAACTTTTAACTACATATGATTTATTAGAATTAACTGCAGAAGCATGGCACACACAAGAATGAATAGAAAACTGGGTCTTTTATGGGTTTAAGAAGGAAGACAGTAAGACAAACACACGCAGAACTACAAGCAAGGTTGTTACAGTTAGAGTAGATTCTATCAAAAAAATTACTTAAAATAAATGTAACCCTTTTTGGCCCAATTAAAATTTAGAGATACCTTCTGATGCAGACGGTTTGACTCGTCACAGACCCAACTCAATTCCAATTCGAAGTCCTTGTCCTTTGCCTCATCATGTACTCCATAAATGCTGCTTAGCATTAACATGAAATTGTCATACAATATAACATTTGAACATTACATATTATTAAAATATGAAAGGCAACCATTAGCTTTAACCAGCACATTCCTAGTAAATGGTCAGCAACCTTCCCCAACCCCAACCCAAAAAAGAAAAAAAAGCAAAAAACAATAACAATTTCATTAAGTAGATATTTTTTAACATATCTATTATTTCATAACACGACATCTTGAACACTAGCTCAAATAACATGCCATATAGGTGTTCCATTAAGTGTCAGAAAAACTCTGCATCCCATGAAATGCATAAGCAGGAAAAAAATATGCTGTCTCATAAAGTGTACACCCAAATAAAAAGTGAATTTAGGATAATAATGCAAGTAATAAAGTACCTATAAAGGCCATGACTTAACCAAGAATGGAGGTTCTTATTGTGCAACATAAAATTTGAAGGCTAAGAACCAAATGTAGGTTCCACTCACACATATTACATATGTGAATATGTTTTTAAATGTAAACTTACTTAATTCATTATGTCCACTTGAATTTAGAACGGTAAGAACCTTATAGCTCTTTTGATATTTCCATGGAAAATAATTCTAGTAACAATGGTTATTTACAATAAAGGCTTTGATTTTCTAGATTTAATACTAGCACCCTACTTTCATGCTCTAATATTTTGAGCCAAAGAACTGTGAAATATGGTATTTTCACTTCTCAGGGTTTTTTGGGTTATGCCCAAGGATGTAGTGAAGCTTCTAGCTAGCTGGAAGGGCAAGTTTAGTAAACGTAGAAATGGGTTGATTTGGAACATGGTCCCCCACAGTTTTATGTGGTGTTTTGGAGGGAGAGGAATTTTCAGATCTTGAAGAAACCAAAAGATCGATTCAAGACTTGAAGACTTCTTTCTTCCAGACTTTGTTTGGATGGACAAATGCATCAGGTGTTCTCTCTTTCACTTCTTTGTCTAATTTGATCAATAGATTTAGTTTTTATTCTTCTTAAATTCTTAGCTTTGTTTGTCCCTTCTTTCCCTTAGTACACATACTGTGTGCTTTGGTTTTTCCTGTACTTGTTTTTCTATCAAAAGAGTTTATTACTTATCAAAACTAATATTTTGACCCTCTCCCTCACTAGTATATAATCAGATCTTAGAAACATAATATAGAGATGCAATGGATTCAAATTCAACAAAAAACAAAAATCCCAGAACCACAAATTCCTCCTTTAACCAGCCCTAATATTGATTGGCAAATATTACTGCTACATATTGACATTAAAAAGTTGCAGAACACAATTCACATAATAATTTATAACAACACTCACATTTTGGCTACTTCAATAACCCCTTGGCGGCAAGTCAATTCTGAAAGCTTCAACTTTTCGATCTCTCTGTAGAAACATCATACAGCAGCAACACTTGAATATGTCAACTTGATTGCAAAATATCATCAAAATATTATGCATAAGAGATGAAATTTAAACAATGCAAAATAACACAACAGATGCCCTCGTCTAGATTTCTAAAAAAGATATAATACCCATGCCAGCATCCACATATATAAAATTTTAGTAAAATTAGATGTTCGCCATGAAGGACCAATACTGATATTGAACACAAGATATGATACAATAACACAAACATCGTAATTCTTGAAAAACTGGGATACAATATGGCATGGACACATTAAATAATTAATTAATGGATCTTTTTAGTTACAGTTGAAGTTAATTTCAGGTTTAAAATATAAAAAAATAAAAAAATAAAAACATTTCAGCCTCACAGGCCAAAGAATAACATGCCCACATCTAAGTCTTAATGAAATGAAAGCAACAAAGACCACCACCAAAGCAGGTAATAAAATATTGAAAGCCACAGTGCCACACATCTCCCGAAGAACCATATGAGGTCACATTAATATTAACTGAATCTCAACCACCAGCAAACATGGCCCTATGCTAGACCCACCATATGGGCAGTAAGAATTTGGAGAGTTTGTCAGGGAAAAGTAGTAAATGAACAATCTCTATAATCACCCCTTCAACTTCTTCTTCCTCTACTATTAAGCCACCTCAAGACCCACTTCACCCGTTAAGGCCAAGCACCCTTTTCAGCTCATGCCTGGCCAGCACAACCACCTCCCAGAGAGAAGGGTTCCCATTGGTGTGTTATTTATGTTTTCCTTTCCCTTTTTCTTTAAATAAAATAAGCCACTAAAGCTGTATCTTTCAGTTGGAGTGCAGTCCCCAATGGGCAAGCTCAAGGTATGACAAATCATTAATTGAGCAACAGAGAGAAGAAATGGGGTTTTGGGGAGGGAGGACTCAGAGAGGTAAATTTGTAAATTTAGGAGTGTGCATGTTAATGACATTTAGATAATATTTTATCAAAGAAATTCTCCTATTATAATGACATCAATTAGTTGTGTTTAGAATTTGATGAAGATATAAATCAACTTACGTTTTAGCTGCCTGTCTGCCCTTGCCAATTGCAGCACCAAAGTACCTCTAGAACAAATGCCAAAACACACATGATTCAAAGAACTGCCATGTAACACTAATATAAACCAACTGTAACCAATAATGATGATGCAAAAGCAAGAGGATGGAATGCTGCTACACTTATTGTAATATGTGAAAAAAATTAACTCACATATGAGACACCAGATGGTTCAACCATGTACAGTTGTGGTCCATCTCTGTCATAGCCTCCAAGAATAACTCCACATCCAAAAGGTCTGCAACATAATTAGATATTCCCATTAGGAACAAAGCAAGGAGAGAAAAAATGCTCCCTCAGTCCCATTTGGTCCTGTTTAGAAAATCTTACTTTGTAAGGAAACATCATTTGTCTTTCCAAAAAAAAAAAAAGGCAATAAGTTTCCAAAACTACCATCCTTAATTTAAATTCAAAAAAGACAATTAAACAAAGGGTATTGACTTTTCGAATAAAGCAAAGGGTGAGTTAGGAAAGTTATCAATATTTTGCTCATTGACTTTTTAAAGAGGGCCATATTTTAGAACATCCTAAAGTGGAACAAAGGACCAACAAAATATGGGGCAGACGAAGTAATGAATAACAAGAATTGGTATTTTCTCATCAAACCTCAGCCACCAATAAAGCGTACACAGATGCACGTAACTAGCAACACGGTCAGCAAGTTCCTTGATAGGAATTGGTTCGCCATATGTACTGCACAAAATAGTCATAAGAAAATGAGATAAGACTCATAAACATGTAACAATGTAAAAGGCAGATTATCAGCAAAGGGAATTTTGGATTTAGGTGAAACTGCATTAGGCCAAATTGTAGGGACCAAGATCATAATAAATTTGTGTGCTTTTAATCACCGAATTGCAATTTGTAACCATGTTAACAAATGACATAAGAATTTGCATTTGTTAGAACCTCAAAAGAACAGACCAGTTTCTGACCATTCAAAGAAACTCTGCATATTAAAGCATGAATAAATTATATTTCCCTGTTTCTCAAATAACACATCCATCCCTTTCTCTTCAACATTAGTTGTACTCCATTCTTTCCATCATAAAAATAATTATTTGACTATGTAAAAGCACACAGATGCATGCATGGTTCTAGGATGCACACACAATCACACACTAATTTGATAGATACTGTTTAATGGTAATTTCATTAAACCTAATACAATAACCGGGTCAAACAGATGCTCCATATGGGCCATTTTACTTTGACATGACCATGATTGCCAGTGTTAGATAACATATAATCTCCAGTGTTTCATAATTTCCAAACGTTTGGAAAACTGTGCATGTGTAGGAACAGAGAGTGAAAAGGGGTGGGGGCTGTGATGTTTTCTTCTAGTAATGGTGAAAAAAAAAATCATATTTACAATATCCAAAGATCCAGCCTAATTATTTCACACATTTACATTGTATCCATTTGGCAAACCAATAAAGAATGATTAGTAAGAAAATAATGAAATGAAAAATATGATGGAAAGAGAAATGTGACCATATTTAAACATTCTAGAGCACAAAGCAAACCTTTCATAATTACTAGCTTCAGACTTGGCTCGGGCAACAATTTGCCTTCCATCTGCTGCTAGTCCTGCCACAGCCTGTAATTGAAAAACATCAGCAAATCATCAAAACAATAACCAACCGCAAGATGCTGGACAAGGGTAAATTTTCCGATACATTAAACCATTTAACCACCACAAAATTATCTAAAATTAGAAGTAGTTGTTCCATCAATTAAGATAAAAACTATTTCAATTCCCATCTTGGAAACTGATTATATCACAAAGATTTCCAGTTCAAATAATGTCTTTGATTAAGCAACCACAGGTGGTCTTAAGGATTGAGAGCTCTCATAAATTACAGAACACATAACAAGACCATCCTTTCGACTTTCTGCTTTCAGCTTCCAAAACATTCACTAGATCAAGGTTGGTGTTATTTTAATTATATTAGCAAACGAAGAAGGAAATAACAAACATAAGGTAGGTGGCAACATACTTAACAAAGACAAATATCAGACTCAATGAATGGTCCTACATTTTAATCTAATCATCATAAAGTATTGCCAGTATTTAGCAAGTGCTTTTAAAATCATATATTCACATGAAGACAATTATGATATAGGTTCCTCCTTATTTTAGCATACATTGTTTGCTTATTAAGGACCCATTCTAAAGAAACCTACCAAAAGAAGGGTTTAAATAACTTAATGAAATCCTGCTAATCCTTCTCTTTGTTATTTCTAATTACACACAAACCCGGTGCTTGTTGAACCCAGAAAGCTGCCCTCCTCTACCTCAATCTTATAAGTAGAGGAGTAGCTATTTGAGCTAATGCTCATTGGTACTCTAACAATCCAGCTAATCGTCAAAGACCCAAAAACGAAAAACCACTCCCCCTTATTCTTAAAAGCTTATGCAATACATTGAGGCTTCAAACTTATCCAAACAAGCACCAAGCCCTTTAAGTTACACAACACAAGCACCCAGTGAGTTTAGAACCCAAAACCTCAACTATCTACCAGAAGAAGAAAGTACCCTTTTGACCTAAAACACATTGACATTACAACAATAAAACATGTCACGCAAAAATCACATACCAAAACCTAACACCAAGTTAAAGCAACAAATTACAATGCAGAAATTAGATCCAAACGAAAAATCACCACCACACCAAAAAAAGAGCAAAAAGAAAAAAAAGGGATTGTACCATTCCGGAGTGGCGATGAACAGCATGAATTCTTCTATTGGAACCAGGCAACATCATCTTCGATGCTATTAGCTTCTCCACACCCTAAAAATTCCTCACCACAAAATGATAAATACATAACATCATCAAAATAATAATAATAATAACCCTAATGCTAAAAATCCAAGAGGGTAATGATATTTACCATAACAATCCCATCTTTGCATTTGATTCCAATAACAGTCCTGGAAAAAAAATTCAAAATTTATTGAGGAAAAGTAAATGAGTAATTGAAACCGATCTAGGAGTGAGAGAGAGAGAGAGAGAGAGAGAGAGAGAGAGAGAGAGCGAGTGACCCGCTGTTGTCGACGGCTTTGGCAGCGTACTCGATCTGGAAAACACGACCATCTGGAGAGAAAGTGGTGACCGCAAGGTCGTATCCTGTTCCTATGCTGCTCATATTCTTTGTCTTTGTCTTTCGATCCTTCTTGCTCTTCTTCTTCTTCTGTACTATATGTGTGTGTTTTTAAAAACAGTGCTAAAAGTAAAACACCAGGGAGGAGAGGCCTTTTGCCTTTTGTCTACCGATATTTCTTTCTTCACAAGAAATATGGCAAATGTTTTTTTTTTTTTTTTTTTTTTTTTTTTTAATTATTATTATTTTGTAATAATAATAATTAATGTTAATAAAAAAATATTATTTAAGTAATATTTAAATATAAGAATAAATTGCTTTATGTCTCAAATTTTATTGAGCTGGGCTTATATCAATAAAATAATAATAATTAATGTTCTATATTATTAATTTTTTATTTAAAATTAATTGTTATTATTTTTTAATATGATTAATTCCATTAAATGATTCTATGAATACCACAAATTTTATTTCAACCTTATAAACTAATGTGTTACCAATTAAATTATTATAAAAAAATATTCAATCATTCATTTATTATATTATTTAAGTGGCACCATTCATATTCTTATCACTTTTTTTTTTAGAAGAAGGCTATATCTTTATTAAGTAAATTAGCTGTAATCGGCTACCAATATAGCATTAAGATACAAAGGACCATCCTCAATCCACACTGAATAATTGCTAACATGTCTAGCCATATGATGAGCGACAAAATTACCCAGTCTTTTAGTGTGTGAAAAACTACAAACAGCAGTAGAGCTAGCAAAGTATTTTGCCTCTTCAATTAGATGCCCATAGGCAACAAGGGAAATATCTTTACTCTTCAAAGAGTTGATAATAAGTTCTGAGTCTCCCTCTAATACAATAGAATGAAGACCTATGTCCTTGGCAAAACTAAGGGCTTTTACAACAACAATAGCTTCTGCCATAGCAACCGAATTTGCAAGTGGAACACTGTAAGACATGGAGGCAAGAACTAGTCCCATGTCATCTCGAATTACCACCCTTGTTCCTACTTTCTTAACATCATTGAAGACAACTCCATCAAAATTCACCTTAAAGAAAGGTTGCGTTGGGGGCTTCCAATAGACCTTTGGTGGGTTATGGTTTGCCAAATCAAGAGGTTCAGGTGGAATGGCTCTGAGGAAAGCAACATTGGTAGCCAAGGCATCTGGGAGGACTTAACTGATTAGGAATTGTCTATTGCTAGTCCTAAGTAAGTTCTTGCGATGCCAAATGGTCCAAAAAATCTGTGCAAAGAGCTCAATGTTCTTACCTTCCTTAATTAGAAACTGCACCAAGTCTTGAAACTTGAGGAAATGGCTGTTGTCCTGAAAGTTTCAACTTTGGTCAAAGTCCCAAATAGGAGAAAGACTCAGGCATTGCCAAAGGGCATGAAGAACATCATTTGGAGCTCAATGATGATGGTCATAGGTATCTTCCACAAGAATAGTTCAACGCACCAAGTTAGCTTTTGCTGGAATAGAGTTTTGGATTGCCCTCCATATGAAAATTTTTACCTTGCTCTGAACCACTAAACCCCATACCTTCTTCCAAACAGCTTGCCCCTCATGCATTGTGCTAGGACCTAAAGACTCCATTCCTTGAGATAGAAATTTGTAGCCCGATTTCACTGTGAAAACTCCAGATTAAGTTAAGGGCCAGATGAGCATGTCTTCGGATGGATTTTGACAAAGTGGAATGGACTAGATTAGATCAACTTCATAAGAACTAAAGAGATGATTCAATAAGACAACATCCCACTATTTGGAAGGTTGATGAGAAAACTAACTTATGCTTTTGCAAATTCTGGCACAATGGGATAAAGATTTTTTAGGTGAGCAGTGGAAGGAAGCCACAGGTTTGACCATAAGCTTATGGCATCACCAATTTCCAACCTCCATCTTAGACTTTTATGCAACACATCCCACCTCTTTAAAACACTCTTCCAAGTATATGAACTAGTTGCTAAGGCTGGGGCTTCCATGATTGTGCAATTGGGAAAAAAATTTAGACTTAAAGACTCGATAAAATAATGAATCTTTGTTGTGGAGGAGTCTCCATGCTTGTTTAGCTAATAAGGAGTCGTTAAAAAAACCTAAATCTTTGAAACCCATACCACCTTTAAATTTGGGCTTGCACAAAATTTCTCATCTAACCCAATGCACTTTCCTACGATCACCATGTTGCCCCCACCAAAATCTTCTTATAAAACTCTCAGTTTCATTACACAGACTCAAGGGAAGTTTGAAGCATCTCATAGTAAGGTGGGAATAGCTTGGACAACAGCTTTAATTAACACTTCTCTACTAATTTGAGAGAGTAACAACCACCCCCAATAAGTTCTTGATATTCTGCCTTCTCTCTTCTGTTGTTAATTTACTGAAAACAAAAAAAATAGTAGTTTTAGTATGATTGATTTGTTGCCCCGAGCCCTCCTCGTAGACTTTTAGAAACTTTAAAAGATTTTGAACCTCTTCAACAATCGACTTGTAAAATAAAAGACTGTCATTAGCAAATAGTAGGTGGGTTAAACTTGGACTCCTCTTGCTCAAAGCGAACGCATGAATATCACCTAGGCTAGCTGCTTGGTAGATGAGGTCATGGAGACCCTTAGTGTAGATAAGGAAGAGCAAAGGGGAAAGGGGATCCCCTTGTTGAATACTTCTTGAAGGTTTAATCAGGTCTTTTGGTTCCACATTGACTGAGATAGAGTACGACATTGATGTAACACAAAGCAACAAGAGAGCATTAAATTTTTCGTTAAAACCCAACTTTCGAATAATAGCCTCCAAAAAAAATTCTACTCCACATGATCATATGCTTTACTTATATCAAGCTTTAGGGCCATATAACCTTCACCACATTAGTTTTTAAGTTTTTTGTAAAATTATTTAAATAATTTTAGCATTTTTCATTCACTTAGTGGTGATTTCGTTAAATTTCTATTAACCATAATTTTTTTTTGGGAAATGCTCAAATTGCTGCTAATTTTATTGCAAAAAGCTTACAAATTAACAAGATAATAAATGAGACTTGTAATTATTTTTTGTAATTGGAAAAGAATAGGTTTTTTTTTTTTTTTGGAGAAAAAAATCGTACAGGTTGGAGGGACGAAATTGGCTCCATTTGTTCTTGTTTTAAAAAAAATTTAATGTTTATTTATTTTAAAAATAATAATAATAATTAAATATTAAGAATGGACCAACGCAATGTCATTTTAAGAAGATTTAATGAGTAGTTTAACAGAAGACTAATGAAAGCCTTAATTGAACACTTTTGAAATTTAAAGAACTAGATTGAATGAAAGCAAAGTTAGAGCATAAATGAATTCTGAAGAAACTTAGAGGGTAGGTCTTATTTGCTCCATTTTTTCTTGGTTTTTTTTTTTAAATTAATGTTTATTTAATTTTGAAAAAAAAAATAGTAATTAAATATTATGAATGGACCATAACAATTTTATTTTAAGAAGATTTAATAGGCAGTATAATAGAAGACTAATGGAAGCTTTAATTGAACACTTTTGAAATTTAAAGATCTAAATTGAATGAAAGCAAAGTTAGAGCACATAAATGAATTTTGAAGAAATTTAGAGGGTAGGTTTTGCTTTGAGTTTAAATTCAATAAGGACCTGGCGTAAACCTACAAGCTTGCCATGTCAGTGTTTCCCACGTTAAAGAATAAAGCCTACCACACACAATATGTATTCATTAACACCTTTTTTCAGAAAATCAAATCTCGTCAAATAAAAAAACTATTGTTTCTTCAGTTGAAGAACCACTACCTCCAACCCCTTAAAGATGTCGTCGGAGCTCTGGATATAGTAGTTGGAACTACCTTTGTATGGTGGTCATTGCTTCGACGTTTGGTGAGGGGCCCATCCAATGATTTTCACAAGCTTTTGACAATGTTCATTAGAATCACTTTGACGAAGGCATTGATGGAAAGTAAGTCTTCCAAAAAAGACAAAGAACCAAGTCTTGTCATGAAATTGATCTGCACATCCTTGGATGAAGCCAAATGTTGAGATTTGGTTTGTTTGAAAAAAGGTTTTTAATGTTTGTATTAACAGGAGGGATGGGTTTGATGGTCGCAACCACGACATGAAGGCGGCTCTAGAATCATCTCCACCAGCATCTTTGCATAGTTGGAGCAAAGATATTTGGCTATTTGCAAGCATGTTTTAATTTTATAGGAGTTAATTTTCTTAAAATTAAAAATACTGAGAAAGAATTTTGTGTGCTAGACTCTATTCATTAGTTTGTGAAACATTGTGAAAATTTGATGTGACATGGTGGTATTGGAGGGTGTAAACCAAAGGGATTATATCTCATCCTTACCAAATTTGAACTCATATATATATATATATATGTGTGTGTGTGTGTGTGTGTGTCTAAATTCGGTAAGGATAAGGTGTAAAACATGGATACTAAGTTTGTCACATTAGTTTTTTACTTAAAACTTAATACATCTTACTACACATAATAACATCTCAATAAACTCACAATTAAGTTGGATTTTCAAATGGATATTAGAATTGATTGAATGTGGTTGTACATATTCTATAATATGTAATGTGATGATGTGACATGTTGGGATTGGAGGGGAAAAACTTTGATTTTTACCACATCCTTATAGAATTTAATCTCTCTTTGGTATAACACAATTGATGCTAGTGCCAAGATACATTGCATACAACTGTCAGGGGCGAAAAAGTTTTCTTTCCAAAAAATGAGATTTATATTGGGTTGAAGGCCTAAACTGAAACTCAACGATGAGCTTGATACATGGCCGAAAGGCTATTGGTGAAGATCCAAAGAATCAACTGTATTTTATGTCTTGAACTTAGGTGAGACTAACAAGAATGACACATAAACAATCCCTATAGCAAACACGTCAGCATGATTAAAAAGCATATTGCAAGAAATAGCCCAGTAGTAAAATGTTTCTGTAGAAAAGTAACCCAGCGGTAAAATGTTTCTACAGTAAAATATACTAGCAGTAAAATGCCCTAGTGGTAAAACAAAATAGAATAGAATAAACCTCCAGCTGTTAGCTATTTCACAAGTTAAGGAAAGTATCTACATTTTCAAACTCATCATTCGTTGACTTTGGAGAAAAGTCTTCTAATACAATAACATGAGAAAAAAATTATATAGTAACAGTTACATCATAACCTTCAATAGTAAATGAATAAGTAAATATTATAGATTCCATTATAACAAATAATGAGAAAAACTTAGTGTGAGATGAAGGGAGAGAGAGAGATTCCAGCTAGTGCAGCAAGACCATTATGGTGTCATGGCATGCTTATAGATATAGTATATGTAGTGAGTAGAAAGAGTCATTTGTGAGTAGTATGAGTAATGAGTGGGAGTGTATAGTAAGGCTGCTGGGACTTTCTGCTGGTGAGTAGCTGAGTGTCTTTAAATGGAAGTATGAGGGGTGTTTTTGAGCTTAGAGCTGGAGAACTCAATTTCTATGCTTGAAGTTGAAAGTTTAGTGACTTAGAACCTTACTAGAGCTTGGAGAAGGCTAAAATAGAAAAGTTAATAAAGAGTTCCTCTCTATGGGTGTATTTCTTAGTGTGTTGGTGAAGCATTAATGGAGAGTTCCATTTATAGTTGGGTTTTAGGGGGTAATAAGCAAATAATGTCAGCTAAATCTTCCCCAATCTTCAGAAAATCCTTAGAGAATTGTTCGTAGGATTTTAGCTAAGTGTGGTAAGCTCAATTGTTAGAAGGTTCTTGTTATTTTGGGTAATAACAGCTGGGGTTCTAGCTTAGCATTAAATGTTGATTGGCCTTGACTGATGGGATTAAAGTATGCTTTAGGCTAATGATCTTGGTTATGTTGCTGCTAAGATTAGAGCTCCTTAGGGCAGATTGTATTACCCCAAACCAGGTGTCAATCTTGGTGCCCTTGCTGGGAACTCTGCTGGGATCCCCTAGGTGCGCTCCAAACCACATTTTCCTAAGTTTCCCCATTTGATGTTTATGTGCTTGGTCCATGAACCAGAGAATACATGTTTTTAGTATGAAAATGAACTGATTTCAAGTTGTTTCAGGAACTTTAATGGTCTGGCCATGGCTGCTCTTGATTCTTGACTGAATGGGCTAGAGAAGAAAGAAGGGATAGCTGGCTGAAACTTCCCAGCTTTCTATCATGTCACTTTCAGCTTTATGTCACATGAGAAATGATGAAATTTCAGCTTGTGAAGGAAGGGTTCAACCCTTAATGGACACGTGTCCTCTTCTGATCTGACTGGACAAGTTGGAACTTGATGGCAATGAGCTCTAGCAGTTAAGTTGTGTTGAAACTTGGCTGGTCAGCTCATGTGAGCTTCAGCTGCTGGGATTTGTGTATGAGCTGGGCTAGCTCAGCTGGGCTTTGTAGTTGAGCTTCTTTGGGTTTGGTTATCCCTATAAAATGAAAAGTTTTGCCATTAGTGATATATATGGACTTTTATAAATTTTGTAAGAGAGGTATTTCTTGAGGGATGAGTATTTATATTTCTCATGAATAAGGGATTTAGTATATGTAAAACAAGTGTTAAAATAATATTTGAGTTTTGTAAATATGTGCCAAAATAGCATTTGGGTTTTATGAAATAGTTGTTAAAATAATATTTGGGCTTTGTAAAATAGTGTCAAATCAATATTTGGGCTTTGTAGGATTTTGTAAAAATATTACTGTGTAGCAACGGACTTAGTAGAAGTGTCGTATCGTAACGGGTTTTAGAGGCGCCGTATCATAACGGGCTTTAGAGGTGCCGCATCGTAACGGGCTTTAGAGTTGAGATACCATAATTTTGTGGCCCAATTTTGTTAGCAATACGGTAAGTATTTTTGTGAAAACTCAAGTTGGATAATATGTGGGACATAATGGGTAATATTTATGAGGGGGCCCAAGGTAATTTATGGGGCTTATATATGAAATATTTATGGGAGCCTAATAACATGGAGAATATTTGGGTAATATATAGGAAATATTTATGTGAACTCAAAATAATTTATGAGCTTGTGTAGGGATTTTTGTGAGTGGGCTAAATAAATTAAGGCCCAAAAATTTGTACCTCAATAACAACTTGGCCTAATCTATTTTGTAACATAAATTACTTGACTAATCCAATTTTTATGAATGATAAAGTTTCAATAAATTTTCTAGATTTTGACCTCAAACAAATCTACAACTTATTTAGCCAACCACAACTTGCCATATATTATTATTTTCCTTACAAAATAATTAAAGTTTAAACATATGGTAAGTTGTGATTGGTGGAATACAAAAAGTAGTACAATAGATTTGTATTCCTTGTGGTTGGTGGAATACAAAAGTAGTATAGTAGATTTGTATTCCTCTATAAATGCCTAGCATTCATCTATCATGGCATTAAACATCCATTACCAAGGGCAGAAACAACTCAAGATAGATCTGGACAAACATGTCTAGACATCTAAACATCAAAACCATGGTATTCAACCAAACATATCCATGTTCATCAACCATATCATGTTCATCATCCAAATCAAATGCATATCCGTGTAATTATGCATGACTTACCTCACTTACCTCACTGCATCACAACACCTATGCATATTCACATTTATATGCATGTTCATGGTATTCAAACAAACTAATACCCATCAAAGAGATAAAAACAAAAACAAAACGAAACAAAACAGATAGACCAAAACTTAGAGATATGAAAAACTAGGTTAAATAGAGGTTAAACATGTAAAGGAAATAAAGAAAGAACAAATAGAAACGAATTAGGGTTTACGGGCATGAGTGTGTATGCATACATAAGGTATGCGTACCCACACTATGAGTATGCGTATGCATGCATGAAGTATGTGCATGCATACACACCAAAAACCCTAACCCATGAAAGAAAGAAACTAACAACCTAGCATACTCTTAACATAACACAAACTAAACCTAAACTTAAACAGACATGTTAAAACATCAAAACATATAAAAAAAAAAAAAAAACAGAAATAAGGAAAAGTGAAGAGCCAAAATTAGAACCTTTACCTCAATACTAGAATCCTTTAGAGCTTGATTTTGACCATTTCCCTTAGTCAATTTATTCACAACCAAATCAAAATGGGTTCGCAAACTTTAGAACTTGAAGATAAAGATCAAAAAAGGTCTCAATCAAGTAAAATTTGACTTGAGGTTGTTTTTTGAAAAACTCCTTCTTTGATTCACTATATTCTAGTGAATCTTGTGTGTTTTGCCACTGTTTTTGTCCTCCTTGAAAAAATGCCTTTTATGGCATTACATAGTAGAAAAATAGGGATTTGGGGTGGCTTCTAGATAATGTGTGATTCGTTCGAAATTAGAAATAAGTGCAAAAAGCTTTCCTTACATAGTTTTTGGAATCCTAACCGCATACACATGGCTTGAGTGTGTGTATGCACATGCGTGCATGTGTGCGCACCCTTTAGGGTTTCTAATGGTCTTTCTTTTCCAAAAATAGTTTTATTCTTCCAAAAATAAGTTATATTTTCCACAAACACTTTCCTCAAGTTAATTTTCATTTGATTGGGTTCTAAACTAACCTTAGGCTTTAGAGTACTACTATTATAGAGGAACAGTGGCCTGAGTTGTAAGAGGTACAAAATGTGATGTTTACACATAAGTCATAAGCTTACAAGTAGATATGTAATAATCACAAATAAGTAATTCAAAATTTCATTTACCATACCATTTAAGTAGCATATATTATATTTTTGCCACATTAGTTTATAAGGTATTTTATAGTAAACTTTTTAGTAGATTTAACATTTTCTATCTACTTTGAGTGCCATGTACTTAAACACAATTTTTTAAACTATTATTTTGTGGGACCTGTTCATTCTCCTTGAAGAATAATATTTAATGCTTTTAATATCTAATGTGGTTTTACTTAATTTTAATGCCTGATGTGGACCATGTCATGTCATCAACTTGAAAAAGTTTGTGGCTTTTAGCATTACTCTTCAATGACATATCTATTTGTTTCTCCATTTATTATTGATACATGGAAAATAAATTGACATGTACAACATTTTTTGCCATATGGCATAGTATGTTTCAAATCATCCCATATAAATGCAAAAAATTTGCATGTGTTTAGTAATTGCAGCCCTAAACAAAGCGATGTTTAATACATTTTATTCCATTAATTTATGATCTCCTGAACTAAGTGTTGTAAATTGATTAGTTTCATAAAAGTACTATTTAAAACTTAAAAATTAAAACAAATTACAAAAATATATTAGAATTTAGAATGATGAGAAAAGTATACACTTTTACAAACTAGTGGCCAATCATTATTTGAGTATTTGTAACTCTAGCTTTTAGCCAAGAGTCTTATAGCTCAACATTGTTACCTCCTAGAGGGAGGGGGAGCCATGGTTTGGTCCCCCTTGACTTTTCAAAAATCCCACCTCCCTTTTATATTTTTTATATTTTTACTAAAAACATGTAACACATTTGTTTAGATAACTAATGCATCATTTTTATTTCCTCTAATTGCTCTTATACCATACATAACTCATTAATTCAAAGTATTTTTAATGTATTTCATAAAAATAGAAAATTTTATAAATTATTAATGCACTATTTTTTTTCCTCTAATTACTCTTATACCATAATAGTTCATTGAATTAAAGAATATTAGGAGATATCCTAGAAATATATAAGTAAATATTTTTAATAAAAACCTTTATATATATATATATATATAATTCTTTTAAATTTTCATTTAGAAAATTAGAAATATGGACGTTATTTGTTTCCTTTTAAAAAGAAACAATAAATGTGGATTCATCGTTCGGAGATAAAATTTTTTTAGGGTATGTTTAGTAGACTGTAATAGACATTGTAATATAAAAATTATTTCTATGGTTTAGCTATTTCAGTTTAGTTATATTTTTATACTTTCTAAAAGGCTTGTAATAGTTATTCCTTAATAGGTGCAATAATTTCTAAAATTAATATATTTTCAAATAAACAAACTTTTCATATACACATAACAATTATAAAAATAAAAAATCATAAAAAATAACCCATCTCTCTCTCCAATATTTTAAATTTTATTCTAATGTTACAACTCACAACCAAATTTATGAATATGTTTAGTTATTCCATTACAACACATTTTATTTTTAGTAATAAAGATTACAATTCATGTCATAATTCTCTTTCAGTGTACCAAACATGCCTTTAATTTTTATTAATTTTATATATATATATATATATATATATATATACTTGATGCAAATACTTTATACTATGTAAGAAAATAGTATATTTTAAATCATGTTAAAAACATATTTTATGTGTAAGTATATGAGGGTTATTCTTTGGATTAAAATTTTTTATTTATTTCAATATTTAGTTGGTAGCCCCGGAATTTTTTGTTTTTGTGTTTGCCACAACCACCTAAATCTAATACCATGATAAATTACTAATTCTCCTAAAAGTTTAAGTTATTAAGAAATGATGAATTTAATTATTTAACCATAATTCCAACATTTCCCTCACGTGTGGGCCTAAACTCCCCTTTAATTTGTATGAGATTTTAACATTTTAAGTGGGAGTTTATGCTTTTGAGAGAATCGTAATATATATCTATACTACTATTTAAGGGGATTCTCTCGTTTGGGATGAACTTTTTGTAGTTCAAAAATACCCCTTATACCCTAAAGTTAAATATCTCTTTCTCAAGACTCTTTCTACAATTCCTTTGATCTCCACCATTTTTAATCACCATCTTTCTTTACAAAGAGATGCGTTTCCTTTTATAAAAAAAAAAATATAAATAAATAAAATTGAAGAGTGCGTGCTTAAAGGCTAGTTTATCACTACTCTCCTCTTCAACGAAGACATCTGAAGTTCAAATCTATCCACTCCAACTATCGAATTACCAATAATAAAACTCATAAATGTGGTGACTTCTCTTCTTTAGCTCTCGTTTGAAAGGAGAGAATAGAATGTAATGGAAAAGAATGAAAAGAATAATTTTCGAATATTCTTACATTTCTTTGTTTTGGAGTTTAAGTGGGAGGGAATGAAATGGTAGGAGGGAACACTCATTCCTCTTTATTCCCTTAAAATCTCAAATTTTTATTTCCCTAAAATTGAGAGGAATTGGAGGGAATAAAATTAGATTTAATGAATTTTTACTAAAACTCCCAAAATACCCTATATATTCAACATTTTATTTTAAAATAGGGGTCTAATAGTAATATTATTATAAAATGATTTCGTTCCTTTCAAAGACGGAGCTATTCTTGGACCTGGGGGGCAATGGACCCCCCCCCCAGATTTAAAAAAAAAAATAGTATATATATAATATATTATTTTTAACAATTTGTTTTAATAAAATTGCACTTTGCCCCCCTTAACAATATTATTGATATTTTTAAATGCTATATATATAAAAAAAATTAGCCCAACAACAAAAATTAATTCCAAACAACACCCCAAAACAAACACAAGTAAAAAAAAAAAAAAAAATCAAAGCCAGTTCTAATTAGATATCTACCTAACCTAGGAGTAGGAAACACCCAACTTACCTCACACATATAATAAAAGGGAAAAAAGAAGGGGATTTCTAAGTCATTCAAAAAAGAAGAAGAAGAAGAAGAAGAAGAAGAAGGAAAACCTAACTTACGGCTAAACACAGAGGAGAGGAATTCGGCAGCCAGCGGCAGAAGCAAAGGTATCCCTCTCCTCTCAAGTCTCATCTCATATTGAATCCTTGTTTGGGATGACTTACTTTAATAATGTGTTAACACTTGACACTATAACTTGTAAAGAAAACTTAAAAGAGAGCACAAAGCAACTAAGCAACTAGCGCAGGGAGTCAGCTAGTCAAGGACACTGGGGCCTGGGGCTGGGACGGAGAGACCTGAGAGGCTGAGACTCAAAGAAAAAATATACTAGAGAGAAAGAATTAAAAGAGAGGTAAAAAGTCTTATGATCTTATCGAAGAGAAAAAGATGCATTTGATCTAACAAACACAACACCACACGCAACAGCCAACACTTATTGCCATTGATGTTTTGTAATTATATATATATATATATTGGTAGTTTTGTCTTTAGCAATAGTGAATAGCTTGTGATTTTTTGTGATATATATATATATATATTGTAGTTTTGTCTTTAGTGTTTTTGTCTATTAGTTAGTGTCTTTTAAAACATTAAAGTTGGATAAATAATTAAAGAGATTATTTGTAACTTTAAAATTTATTGGTTAGTTGTTGAATGTTTGTGTGCATAGTATTTGTCTATTGTGTGTAATGATTGTAGATTATTGACTATATAATAACATAATAATTGCAAATTATATTTTATTTGTAGATTATGAAAAAGTCAACTACCATATTTGATTTTTTCAAAAAAAAAAAAAGTTTCAAATGATTTAGAAGCTAATACTAGTGGTGCAACATTGCCAACCCCTAATGTTGAGGAAAATCCTGATGTCCCAATTGAGAAAAATCTCGATGTCCTAATTGAGAAAAATCCTAATGAACCTGTTGAGGAAAATCTTGATGTCCCTATTGAGCAAAATTCTCAAACAAAATTTCAAAAGGTTGATATGAGTTCGTTGCAATTAGAACTTGATCCTGGATTGGATAGACAAATATATACTTATCATGTTGATCAATGAGATGAGATCCGGCGACGTTACATTAAGTTGGGTCCATACCAGCCTCGTTTTAAAAAAATTTAAAAATCTGAGAAGGATCGAAGCTTTCAAGGTTCTTGGTATGAAGATGATTGCTTTAAGTCATGGCTTGAATATTCTCCTAAAAAAAATGCCGTTTTTGTCTACCATGCTTTCTCTTTCATAAGCCAACTGGGCAAGTCGGACAAAATGCATTCACAGTTAACGGATTTAAGAGTTGGAAGAAAGTTAGAAATGGTGAAAGTTGTTCTTTTAGTCTTCATATGGGGAAAGATCTTAACTCCACTCATAGAATTGCCCATAAAGTGTGTCTAGATTTGATGAACCAATCTCAACACATAGACAGGGTAGTGAGCAATTTCACTTTAGAACAAATTGCAAATAATTGAGTATGATTGAAGGCTTCAATTGATGTCGTTCGACATCTTGCCTTGCAAGCTATTGCTTTTAGAGGTTGAGATGAAAGTTCTACTTCAACCAATCGGGGGAACTTTCTTACGACATTAGATTTGATGGTGGGCTATAATAATAATATTGTTAAAATAATGGCAAAAGCTCCAAAAAATGCCACCTACACATCACCTTAGATTCAAAAAGATATTCTACATGTTATTTCAACCAAAGTGAAGAAGGCAATTAGGGAAGAAATTGGTGATGCAAAGTTTTACATATTGGTTGATGAAGCTTGTGATGAGTCCATGAAAGATCAAATGGCTGTGGTTTTAAGATATGTTGATACAAATGGCTTTGTACGAGAATGATTTTATGGGATTGTTCATGTTATTGGCACTGCAGCAGTAACCCTTAAAAAAGAGATATATTATTTGTTCTCTAATTATTGCTTAGATAGCCAAAACATTTGGGGGCAAGGATATGATAGTGCAAGCAACATGCGGGGTGAGTGGAATGGATTACAAGTTTTGATTTTGAATGATTGTCCATATGCTTACCACATTCATTATTTTGCACATTGCTTACAATTGGCAATAGTAGGAGCATCAAAAGCAGTTGTCCCTCTTAATAGATTTTTCACTAAATTGATTTGGTTATCAATAATATTTGTGCTTCATGCAAACGTATTAAGCAATTAAAAATTGCTAGAGCTTCTGACATTGCATATTTGATTGATATTGAAGAGCTTGAGACTGGGAAAGGAGTTAATCAAATGGTCACTTTACAGCAACCTGGAGATACTCGTTGGGGTTTACATTATAAATCGGTTTCTAACTTGATAAAGTTGTTTAGTCCAACATGTAAAGTTCTACTGAAAATTATGAATGAAAGAAATTCTTCACAAAAAGTAGAAGTAGAGTTCACTTATGAGGTATTAATTTCATTTGAATTTGTATACATCTTGCATTTTGTTAATGAAACTATGGGGATCACGGATAAACTTTGTCAAGTTTTGCAAAACCAATCGCAAGACATTTCAAATGCTACACATTTAGTTTCATCCACTAAAAAGCTTATTCAACAATTTAGAGATGAGAAATGGGATGACTTACTAGCTACTGTGATATCATTTTGTAAGGAACGTGGTTTAGATGTCCCTGATATGAATGCTCGTTATGTTGCAAGATTTGGTCGATCTCGTCATCAACAAGAGGACTTTAGAAATGAGCATTATTATAAAGTAGATATTTTTAATGCAAGAATAGACTCTCAATTACAGGAACTAAATCATCGGTTTAATGAGCATGCCATGGAGTTACTTATGCTTAGCTCAGCTCTAGACCCTCGAGAGGCATATGAATCTTTTCAAGTTAGTGATATTTGTTCATTGGTAGATAATTTTTATCCAATAAACTTCACAGATGATGAAAAGAATGATTTGAAAAAGGAACCTGATCTTTATAAGTATGATGTAGTTTAGCATTCAGGGTTCAAGAATTTGAAAAATATTTCTAAATTGTGCCAATGGATGGTGAGAACTAGAAAATCAAAATACC